>NC_056730.1:1001741875-1001856875 GCF_019279795.1 Protopterus annectens | reverse complement strand
TTGTCATGACAATGATATGGGTATTACAGTATGCATGATTATCAGATAGTAATCAAAGAAGTGTACAACTGTGTTTATGGACCACTGCCCATGCCTACGACTAACAGCTACATCAACACCCATATTCACTGGATATCAAAAGTGTACACAGCCCTGTTGGAATGCCAGGTTTCTGTGCTATATGCCAATGAGACAACAGAACATCATTTCAAGATGTTTCTCACCTCAAACGTGACTCATAACCTGAACAATCCTATTGAAACAGAAACAAATATGTTTAAAGGAAGGTGAGCAACCATTGCCAAGTGGATCTGTGTCATGATGTTAAGAGTACAAGCCAAGACAAATGGATGCTTTAATCATCTCAGCAGGTGTTTACACAAAATATCATTTTAAGGGTGTGCACTCACATTCAGCTGGCTTACTGTAATGAGTATTGTTTCCCATATGTTTTCTCAGAACATATTGTTATGTTTTCAACTGGAATGATCAGGTTATAGGTTACATTACAGTTGGGAATTGTGTTGAAATAAGCATTTCTGTGGTCATATTTCAATTGCAAAAACACAAGGTATTGTAACAAGGGAGTGTACACTTTATATCCACTGTAGCCAAATGGAATCAGCAGTACCTGACCTGTATAACCAGCCTCCACCAACGATCGAGTTATCCCCCTTTATGGACAGCAGCAATACACAAAAGCACATAATAGGTTGCTATAGTGGCTGCACAGGGACACATAGGTACAGACCTATACCAGAACATGTTATTCAGATGCAGAGACCAGGATTTGCAGGAGAGGACCACCCTGTGGAGCAACCTCATCCACAGAATAAATGATGTCAGCCTGCACAGCCAAAATTATGAGCAGGTGTGGCATCATTGCACTGACCTCATCCGCCATGTCCATCAGCGGGTTACTGCCATTCTGAGGGAATGGCTAGCCACAGGTATGAGTCAAGCCATCCAGTATACACTGACACACGCCGAGGAGCTTCTCGCCAGCCTTGCGGCATCCGCTGACCAAACAAGACATGACATGGAAGACAGCATTGTGGAGGTGGGTGTCACCCACACAATGGATGAGGATTGTACAGGTAAGGCCCCAGTGCACATCACTAGAACACTGTTGCTTATCCGTCTATATCTCTAAAGTATCTGCATGCATATGTCAGATAAGATAGGTTGTTGCTGGAGTGTAGTAATGCACAGATGTGCATAATCCTTAGTATTGTGGTTTGTACTGTTGATGTGCTGAAATGCTGCTTTTACCCTGTACCAATGCCACAGGTGTGCCTACTGACATTACTTCTCTCCCGCAACTATTTAGTTCCCTCTGATATACAACTGGGACAGCAGCCTGTAGCTGGTGAGTATGGTGTTGGTTTGTTCAGGTTTGCCAATACACCGGCCATGTTATAGCCATGATGTTTGTCATGCACACATTTAACACACCTACACATTATGCATGCTGTACATGTTCATTGTTGTTGGTGTTAACTGCACTGCATCACAGTGGTCACCATGGTGGCATATCTGCAGTGTATGTAAGAATCCTGCAGTATACGTCACAACCTGTCAGTTCAAGATGTGCGGACATAGGTATGAAGGTTATGAATTGTGCCAGACATAACCCAGACTCTATAGCAATAGTGAAGCCACTGTGTGACCTCCAAGGGCTATGCTATGCATATGAGCTGACCTTGCAATCTGACAGAGCTGGGGGACTTCTGTAGGTCAGACAGACAAAATAATGCCAAGTAAAGATGAGCCATGCTAGTATACCCCTTCAAGGAATACTGACTGCTGTAGGTCACTTAATAGGTGTTTCAACAAACCATTGTTTTAAGGGTGTGCACACTTATGCAACCCAAATATTGTATGCATCTCATGCAGCATCTCCACGACTAACACATGTGTTTGATACTGTACTGGATTGCTCAGGTCATATGTCACATATCAGGTGTGTGTAATGTTACCAGATGCAGTATTGTGCCCCATTGCATATCATAGAAGAGGCTGGCATGTCAACAGGGGTGTGCACACTCCTCATATCCACATGAAGCTTTGAAGGTTGTTGGTGTAACTGGATTTTATTGCACATATATGGACTGCTGATGATGAGATCTGCAAATCAAAGGTCAGGCATTAATTATTGACATCAGACCTCATATCATCCCAGTTATGTGTCAGACAAACACATAGGGGCTATGAAAAACAGAGCAAACATAACTTCCAGACATCTACACATTCAGCAATGGTCTTTACACTTGTGAGGTATGGTGTACAGTACATGTCAGTGTGCTGTACAGGTGCACAAAATAATGTGTACATGGATGCAGTGTGTTCCAGGGGAAGGGGCATCACCTAATAACACAACTCATGCATCACAGATATGTATATTGTTGGTAATGAGGATTACAAATGTCTGGAGTGCATGCTGTTGAGTACCATATATTATGAATGTCAACTGTCGGGTAATAAAAGGTCTGTGTAATATCTTTGTGCCACATCACCTGTAAGAGTGTGTGTGTGCGTGTGTGTGTGTGTGTGTGTGTGTGTGTGTGTGTGTGTGTGTGTGTGTGTGTAGAAGTAAACCATAATGTACAGTCTTACTTTAGTTGTCTTGTATGTCCCATCACAGGTGGCAAGATGGGTCAGGGTCCCTCCTGCAGGCAAACTGATGTTAGTGTCCATACAGACTCTGACAATTATGATAGGCATAGTGAGACATAGGGAGGGTTGTCAGGGGCCGCATCTGTGCTGTTGGTTGGCATCCCACTTTTATCCACCCCACCCCCACACACAGTCATAATGCCCACACATACATCATCACCAGTTGCCATAGATGACAGTTTGTGGGTGCTGTAATGGGACAGGAATGTGTGTTGACTATGGCAAGTGTGTCTGTACACAGCAGCCATAGCTGGATGACTGGTGGGGTCCCACACAGGCAGATGGACAAGGGTATTCATAGGAGGGCTGATGGCCATCATGCCCCTGGCAGAAGTGCCACAGCAGGTGTAACCAGATGCATATTTTGGCCCATCATGGAGGTACAGGCATGTATGGAACATTGCACCAGAGATGGTCTCAGGCTCCAGTGAGCTACTCTTCCTGCTGTACGTGACTACATCCATGATCATGCAGATGCCCACCGTTATTTTTCAGGGGTCATGGATAGATGGTTGGATGAGATGGTGGGAATTCTCAACCATGTGGTATCTGTGGTAAAGCATGTGGTGAGAGTAGGGCATCAGCCACATGTATGTAAGTCAGCAACACCAGGAAGTTGAGGTCTATATGGACATGCAACATCTCACTCCTGCTCCTGTAGTGGCAGTACCAGCAGCATCACTATGGGGGTGCTGTCCACACCAAATGCAGCAGGCCACATGCATGTGGTCCTGGCCAGTCCCAGCAGGGATGTAGATCCAATAGACAAATATCATTATCAGGGGAGAGTACCATAACTTGGCTTCTGCTTGATGGTGCCCATGCAACTCCTGGCAGGTGCAGTTCCTGTGCCCATGGCCGGAAACAGTGAACGGTAGCCCCTGCCATGTATGGTACACAGCTGTCCAACATACACCTGTATAGGGCAGTCATATGACAGAACTGTGTGAATCCACACACACACACACACACACACACACACACACACACACACACACACACACACACACACACACACACACACACACACACACACAAACACACATCACCATCACAGCTAGGGCATCTCCACACCTACACACACCACATCTGCACAGGCCATTTAATGAACAAACCACTAACCCACAGACATGATGTCAAGCAAATGGCTCAGCCTAGGACTCTGGCATATGCACATCACACCCTGTGCATATGATGATACCTGTGCCACATCCCTGTCATCCATACCATCAGTGCACGGGCATGCTAATATGGTTCTGATGCACAGAGTGTATGTATGACAGTTTACCAATGTAGTGTTGTTTAAAGTGTTGTCAGCTGGAATATTTCATGCTTACATGTCAGGGTGTGTAGCTGTCCAGCCATGATGCATTATTGCTTTTATTAACACTGACTGAATGTGGTCTCATTAATGTATTCTGTTTGTGTTATAGCTGTCTATATGTCAGGTGGATGTTGGTCTGCTGTCCATTCCTACAAGGGGTGTGGCACTGTGGCAACATATTGACTGTGTCATATCCTGGGTACAGCAGAACACAAGTGACAGGTCTGTATAACAGTTACTGCATGTACTACATGTCTGATAGGTCTGAGGGGTGTATACAGGTGAGTGCATGGTGGCTGATGTAAGCAGCTCTTCTACAGTGGACACTGGTAAGTGTACTGGGTAGCACACACCAAATGCTTATGAATAACATATGCACACACACACAGACACACACACATACACACACACACACACACACACACATACACACACACACACACACACACACACACACACACACATACACAGGCTTTTGTGTTGATGCAATACAGAGAGAATATTGTTCACATGGATGCACTTCATTGTGCAGAGAACTTATGTTGGCATTTGTAATTCCACCAAGACCAAATTGCCAGAACATCACATCAGTAAATAAGCAGTCTACCAAATTTAATTTTATTGGAAATGATACTGGCAGGGTATATGTCCTTTTCACTCATTTTTCCATCTGATGTCATAAATGTGCTCATAAACTCCTTGTTTCAATGCCCTCTTAGTTTTTCCTATGTAGAACCCCTCACATAAGTCACGCTTTGCTATATAAACAACTCCTTTAGAGTAACAAGAATAATTCTTGCAAGGTAAAATAGTCCCATAATGCTTAATGGGTAACTTGTCCACATTAAGTATATATGGGTACTGGGGCCATCTCCCACATTTAAAACAGCCACCCTTTTCAAATCTGTTTATTTTTCTTTCCTATAACCCCTTTATTGAGGTGTCCTTCTTATATACCACCATTGGTTGACTGCCCACCAAATTATTGATGTTGTCCAAACTGAAAATCTTCCAAAATTTTGATATAATATACAGTATGTCAAAGAAGTTCATAGTGTATGGAAGGACAAGAGCTCTACCACATTTATTGTTACTTCCCCTCTCAGAACCTTCCCTTATACTCATGTGGTTGGAGAAAAGTGTGTTAAAGATTCCATCTTCTCTCTTACTTTTTACTTTGTTGAAGATGTTAACAACAAAGTCAGTAGGGTAACCACTGCTTACCAACATCTCCTTTAACACCTCACATTCCCTTACAAAATCTCTTTCCTCTGAAATCATTCTAACCAGTCTGACATATTTTCCTTTAACCAGGGCTTTCTTTTGATGTACAGGATGCCAACTTTGGTAGTGCAAAAGGGAATTAGAGTAAGTTGGTTTCCTGTACAAGTGGGAAGTAAATATTTTCCTAGAATAGTCATTTTTAATAGTTACATCCAAAAAATGTAGGGTATTGTTGTCCTTAACCATAGTGAACTTAAAAAAAAATCAGTTGTCTTATTAATATAGGAGAAAAACTCATCCAGTTCCTTCTCACTCCATTTCCAAAATAGGACAAGGTCGTCCAAATAACAGCCATATAGTGTCCATAGTTCCTTGAAACTGGAGATTAAGATAAATAAGTCCTCCCAATGTGCAAGGACAATGTTGGCAAATGTAGGGGCAAAACAAGCCCCCATGGCTACACCCTGTCTTTGTTTGAAAATATGTCCTGCGAACCCAATAAAATTATTGTCCAAAACAAGTTCCATACAAGTTCTAATAGTCAGGATCATACCATGGTCAAAATTAGTATTTTACAGAGGTAGTCATAGAACAATTCAAGACCCAGATCATGGGGGATGACTGAGAATAAGTCACAAATATCTATGGTGATGATAATCAATTTGTCACCATACATATCTGGCTTTATTCTTTCCAGAAAGTCCCATGAATCTTTCACTACCCATCTCCTATTGTCCAAGACATGTTTGACCCTACTGTCAACAAATTTGGCCAGACAAAACGTTTTTAATGCTTTGGCATCTACAATCGGACATAGGGGGGATTAGTTATTGACTTGTGGATCTTTGGGATCCCGAAAATGGTAACAATCCTGGGATGTTTGAGTTCCAGAAACTCGTGGGCCTCTAGACTAATTTGTCCATTTAATAGTAACTCATCTAGCATAAGATCTATGTTCCTATATGCAATGTTCAACTCATTATGGGACACTTCTACATAGGTTTTACTATATAACATGTCAAACATCTTTGCATTATAGTCAATGACATCCATAATCACGAGTCCACCTTCCTTGTCAGGTTTCATAATTCTAATTTCATTGTTTCTTACTATTTCTTGAAGTAAAGACTATTCTGAGTGTGACATATTGGTAAGGTCTGATTTATTATGTTGCCTCAAAACATCTCTAATTTCATTCTCACATAATAGTTCAAACATTTGGACCATTGAGTGAACAGGGGGAATAAAAGTACTAGGCTTGTGTAGTATACTAGGCTCCACTGGACCACTGTTATTGCCAAAATGCAATGCTAAATTCAGTTTCCTGCTGAAGGATTTCAACTGTAACATAGTGTCAACAATATTAGCTTTTCTGGCAAGTACAAAATTCAGGCCTTTAGAAAACAATTCCCCCCAGGCAGGGCTCACCAAAATTTGACTAAAATTATACATACAAAAATCCCCAGCCATATTTGTCACAATCAAATGCTCAGGTTCAGTATTTGGGATTATCTCAGATAGGATCCCCTCATCCCCCTCCACCGGCTCTTTTGGGGGTTCTGCCCATAATTCTGGTTCACAAATCTCCAATCTGTCTGATTCCTTATTCTCTCGTATCTCCTCAGGGGTGGAGGGGTCTAAAGGGACATCCCCATTCATACCATTTACATGAGTGTTGTCATTGTCCAACTCACTATTGTCAAAAAGGGCCTACCAAAGTACCTGGCCTGCTGTCCCTCTCTGGGGGGGGGGGGGGGTCCAGGTACATTGTACCTGCATCATAGTGCTATTTATCCCTCCACAATTTCTTCTCTTTCCTATTTTTTAAACCATTTAAATCGTTATCAACATTTTTAAATATGTTAAAAAAATAAATTTTTTTGTGCTCAAACAATAAATCATTTTATATATTAGCATCTAACTTATTAATGTCCTGAATAAGCATTGTCATCTTCCTATTATTATCTGTAACAAGCATTCTTAAAAGTTCAAGTCCTTGCCTGTTAAAAAATACAAGGAGATCCTGATGCAATTGCGAATTTTTGATGAACCCCGTCAGGTATCTCCACATCTGGAGTCCTTTTAGAACATTTTCCCTGTTAATACACTCCTGTAGGTATTCATTTTCAAGCTGTAGCATTTTGTATTTAGTAATCAAGTCCTTGAAAGTTCTAAGCTGTTGACCCACAGTTGTGTGTCCATTAGGAACACTGCCGTTGTTTTCTTCTAATATACATCAATAGGCATCAAAACAGCATGATGGAGCCAAATGCTACCATGTTTTCATGCATTTTCAAACATCTTGCAGAGTAGTGTTGGAGAAAAGCATCCTGGCCTAGAGTTATGTGCCTCTTACAGCCCATATCCCTGCCTATTGCAGCATGGTATCCTTAAAGGCTGTGAGGCTTACTAAGAAACCTGCACCCTCAGTAGGTGTCATGGACCTGCTTATGCATGCAAATAATGCTTGGCAGTCATTTATGCATAGGCTGGCATGACTTTCATCGAGCAGTCCAGGGATGGTATGCAGCGCTACATGTACATTTCAGAGAGATTTACCTTAGGTTATTGCATTAGTATAACTAACTCAATATGAGCCTCAAATCTGTATGATAAAAATTGACATGGCCATTGCAATGTTTATTGCACTGTGGAAATTTATTATAGTACCAAGTGGAACTAGTAGAGGATATTGTTTTTTACTCTAGAGAGAAAATACAATTTTGCAGCTGCTTTGGCAAGATTATATGAAAAAAGGACAAGTGATAAGAATGACTGGGTAAAAGTAGCATTTTTCTGTTCTTGTTGGAAGGAGGCTGCTCTTCATCTACTTTCTGAGGGGGATACTAGGAGGTATGTAATGCTACTCTTCAGTAGAGAACAACAGTGCCCTGCAGTTTACAAGAGGGTGTAACATGAGCTAGGTTAGGGCAAACACACTCCATATGCACGTTGGGGAACTGACTGAGTAAATGTTCCTTATTCATAATAATGCTAACTACTCTGATCCAGTAAGTATTGCCAACACAATTGCCAATATATTTAGTGCCAGCTTAGCACTAGAGACATCTATTCCAAACTCATTTGTCCTGATGGAATCAAGCCATCAACCATCATGAAAGAGCAGGTAAAGACGGCACTCTTGAAAACAAATAATACCTCATGCATGAGACCTGATAACATACCACACTGTCTACTTAGTAACACTAAGCAAGTACTGGCTGACCCATTCTTCAACCTCTTCAACCTGAACCTAGCAACTGGCTTTGCCCGGTGGAGTGGCACATAGCTGTTGTGATGCTACTCCAGAAGGGTAGCCCTAGCACAGACCTGAGGAACTGCAGATCCATCAGCCTAACAATTCTGATATGTAATGCCATACAACATGTCATAAGTACATAATTAACTATGATACCAGAAATCTTATCAGACCCAATCTCCATCAGTTTGGCTTTGAGAGTGGCAAATCCTGTTTAATGAATCTTGTGAACTTTTTTATGAGGGTTACTCAAGTTGTAGACTGTGGACAAGCTGTCCATCCACTGTACCTTGACCTCAGCAGGGCATTCAATATCATACCACCTGCAAATAAAGTTAAAATAGCTCATAAACTGATCTGTATGTGGTTAGGTGGATAGCATCTAGCTTAAAGACAGAATTCACACATCAAGATTTGGGGGGTTATCCCCAGAGACCATGACTGTTACCAGTGGAATTCAGCAGGAATCTGTGCTGGAGCCTCTCCTGTTTGTCTCCTTTTTCTCAGGACTCCACTTATAAAATGAGGATCCTTGGTTAGCAAAGTCTGTGAATGATTGTAAGCTGGGTGACATCAAGTTCCCCTCTTAACATACATATACTCCAGCACTTCTCAATAGCTGGTGTACTAAAAATGGGCTCTAGGTCAATGCCAAAATGTGCAACATTATGACATTTGGTAAGCACCTCCTAAGTCCAGCTTATTGCATAGATAACATACCTCTTGAAAATAAAAAAGTTGTGAAAGACCTGTGCAATTAGATGGTTAGCTCCCTTAATTTGACCATTATGTTGCATCACTGGTTAAGAATCCTTGCACAGCTCATAGTAAATTGTATGTTTCCAGATCAAACTAAATCGGCCTTGTATAGTGCATTGATCTGACCCATTACTGAGTACTTTACTAAGTATATCAAGAAATCATAAAGACAGCAGAGATCTGCAATTAAAATGATTGGGTGTCTAAATGATGTGAACTGTAAAAAAAATAAATAAATAACGTAAATGTTATCCCTATACTTAATTTCATGTGCCTTGGCTGTAGGGCTATAAGGAATCCAGTAGTCCATAGTTCTTGTACCTCAATAAATCAAAACTAACAGGGCCAGAGAACTAAATTTACTCCAACAAATAAATAAGTCAATGAAGAGGGATATAGCTGTCATGCACTGGATACCCTTTCTCTGAAAAAAAAAAAAAACTCGTTCTCCATGTTAAGCGGTTTGCACATTGTTTTTGAGAAAAAGTTTGATGACCGAATGGGTGTTCAGTAAATTCACTCCTGGTGTGGCTGGCCTGGTTTACCTTTAAAAGAGAGGTAAGGCCTAAGTGTGGGTATAAGCAAGGTGGAAATGGCCTTACAGTTCATTTGCTTTGAAACTCCTATGATCCTAAATGTGATTATTTTTTTTTTTGGCATGGAGCTCCTGACCACTTGCCTACAGGTATGTGAAGAACACAGGGAGGTTTGCAACAATGGATACCTGAGAACAGGGCTCAGGAACTGGCAGTAGTAGCACACCAAGGTACTGGCTGTGAGGCTGTGTGATGTGCACTATGACTACTGTCATGGAACACAGGTAAAGAGGTCAGCAATGCAATGTGCACTTTCTGCGTTTCATATATGGAATGCAATGGACAATGTGAGGTGGAAATGGAACACAGGATAAAAGATACTGGGCTACTGTAAATACATGGACTGCATAATCTCTTTGCTTTATTTTGTAGAGATATGCATAGGCTGCTGACATGGTGCACATTATGACACAGTTTGCACCCCTATTGTCCTACTAGAATGCTACAGAGACCTGATCTGTGAAACTGAAATATGACACAGGCTACACCTACTGGTGGTGTAGCTACTATACTGGTGTATGCAGACCACATCTCTTACTGTGCATATGATGTGTCCACTTACTGACTATATCTATATGTCCACCATTGCATGTTGTGACATGGTGTCTAAGGAGAGAAAACACATAGAAAAGATCCACCAGGCAGACTCAGGATTGGTATTGCTGACCTTCGATGAATGTGGATGGCAGATACTGTTGAGTAGATAAGGGTTACTGGCACTTCCAATATTTTCTGTATTTTCTGAGCTAGTAGTAGATGTGACTGCTGTTGTTAACCACAACATGCAAGTTCATGTGTGGCAGAGGGCCACAAACATGATCCTTCTTGCCCACCAGAAAGCCCACACCATTGCACAGAACAGGATGCTTGTGTGTTTGGGGGTCGACCATTGAAGACCATCTTGAGTAACATGGAGGAGTTCCAGTTGTCCTTATCTGGGGAGATGGAAAGAACTTTGATATTGTCAGAGAACTGGATGTGAGAGCTAATTGGATGCATCATCTCAAATCCTGTTGGGGATTCATTTACTTGGGATTATCTTATGTCAGTAGCAGCTCAGAGATGCTCACCAGCACCATAACTTATCTACAGGCTTGCACATCTGGCATGTAGGCATGAGGTAATTTCACACGAGGCATTTAAGTTTACGTTCTTTGCATAGTTGTTATCTGTACAGTTGGTGGATCATAGGCTGGTGAGATTAGCACGTATTTGTAATGCTACATATGGGTGCTTATCTGTCCCCCTTAACAGTGCTTCAGTTATGTGGGCTTCTACCATGGAACAGGTCATGCCTGATGTCAGTGTTGAATCACCGCACTGATGATAATAATGACTTTATGGCATCACAGTCAGAGATCACAGTGCTGCCATCTGCAGTAGTGACTGTGGAGTGGAAATTAACAACCATATGCAGTGGCAGAGCTCTACTGTCTTTGCAACCTACTTCCTCCCATCTTGAATCAGTGTAAGGACATATCATGTACTCAGTGGACAACCTCTTCTCCTGCAAATAAACCTGCGCTCAACATCAGTGCATCCACAGAGCATGGAAACAGGAGTTAGGAGTGGTTGATCAATGGCCATCACTACTATGACTGCTGGTCAGTGCTCGACACAGGTACCTGCATGGTCATCTTAACTATGGATGTGCAAGGCAGCCATACAAGCACAGAGAGATAGCACCACTGCCATGGCAGAGAGGACAGGCTTACTGTGTGGCCTGTGTGATAAGTTACGCAAGGGTTTTCAATACATAGACTAAAGCATGTTGAAGAGCCGAATGGGTGTCTCAACTGCCTTCATAGGACCATGTGCTTATACAAGGTGGGGCTAGTGCCATTCCTGTGAGCACAGTACATTTGCCTCCACTGTGTTTGTGTAAACCCTACTGCATGGAAAAGCCACATTTATGCACTGCTATCTTCTCCAAACCACCCCCTGGTGATATGCATAGTGAAGCACAATATGGCCTCCAGCAATGATTTGGAGTATGCAGTGGTCAAGCAGATGCCACAGCACTAGGCAGTCACATTCTCAGTGTTCACCGTTGTCCTTGCAGGTTGGTGTTGGTGCCATTTCTCAAAGGGGATGCAGCCATGGCCATGGATATCCAATTCTGCATCCTACTCACCAGAGGTCTTACAGTACCTTTGTCTATCCCTCCCTCTCTTACACAAACACACACACACACACACACACACACACACACACACACACACACACACACACACACACACACACACACACTCACACACACACATTCAACCACATCTGTAAAAGCTATGTCTCCTGACACCCATTCTGAACACATACCCAGAAATGCTGGAAACCTACCCCTCTAAGGAAGCACTACCCCCGCCTACTCAGCATGCGTGGATCTCCCAATCCTCTGATCATACCATTCACTTCCTTCCATATTCTTAGTAAACTGTCATCCCTGCATTGTGCCCATTGCTGATTCCTGTTAAAATGACAATAATCAGTTGTGCATATGATGACTGTCATGTCCTGATCTCACACAGCCTAGCCAGTTAAATCACTGCGGATCATAGCCTTGGCCTAGTATTGCATGCCTCAGTTTTTGTCTTAGATGGGCTAGAGTCTTCATGTCTGCCAGTGCTGAAGTATATTGTACCTGTGCCTTTCTCTTGTGGTCTTCTCTGATAGGCCCTTGACTGGCACCGCATGTTTAACTGATGTGGTCAGTCTTTTGCTCTGAATGCAACCCTTGCTCTAGCTGTCTCTGTGCAATCTTGATGTGCAAAATTTCACAGGCAGCAAATATTTTGCTGCATTTTTCCAACATACTACAACACGACGCCAAAGGAATCTAGGCAGCAATAGTCTGTGTTCATCATTATGAGCACACGCTCAGTGATATTTTGGGTCTGTAATAATGTGATAAAATAAAGAATCTCCACCATGTCCTTTGGGTTATAGATAGATGATGTCATGACCCATGGCTCCAGTTGATATCTGGTGTCGACAATTAGATGTCCCTGAGGCAATCAACTCTGCATAAATCAGTGGTATAGATCATGTGTTTGCCAGATGTAGAACTCATTGGAACTGCCTGGATGGTGCACAGACAGATTGTATATACCTTGTAATGGAGTAGAAATCCTTACATTTGATGTACCATTGTCCATGCAGATAAAACACAGGTCTACTCTTAGTAGTCTGTAGGATAACAAGTGTAGTGAAAGGGCTTTGAGTTGGTCCATGTAGAATATATTGTTTAGACCTTTTATCTTTTTAGTAAGGCATTTCTATGGGCATTCCAGTTGTTGCATTTTTCTGGACAGATATATGACAAAGGGGGCATTATATTCAATGACTGGCCTAATGAGGGAAGAGTAAAGGGGAACAATGGCATCCCTAGATCTAGAGACAAATCATTTGTTTATAATTTGTGCAATAAAGGCCTTGTATTCCTTTAGTAAGCTATCTCTGTGGGTGTTACAGTTGTTGCATATGTCTGGACAGATACATGCCAAAGGGAGAGTTATACTCAATGGCTAGCTATTGAGGGCTGAGTAAAGAGAGGCAATGACATGCCTGGATCTAGACAGAATCATATTGTTTATAAGCTGTGCAATATAGAAGGACTTTTTTACAACAATAGACACTATTTGGTCAAAAGGTAGGTCACTGTCCACATAATTTCCCAAATCCCAAACAACTGGATCAACTTCTAGGGGCATATTGTCACTGTGGTAGTTCCCTGGGGTAGATGACTTCCCAAAGTATAAAATGATTCATTTTTTGGCATTTAGTTTCACTCCATGATTTTGTCACCAGTTATTTATCTGGGATCAACCTTCCTGTAGGATGGCTAAGTCATTTGGGAATTCAATGACTGTTGCTTGCAGTTATCTGCAAACTTAGTCAACCAGAACCCTTTGGTATTGGTTTTTACTTCAGAAAAGTAGATGCCAGACAAGAGAAGTCCCATAATGGAACCCTCCACTGATGAATTGCCTCTTTGTGGAGGTAACTTCCCCTATTTTGACTACCTGCATCCTATTTCTGAGCCAGTTAGCAATCCAGCAGGTGACACAGGGGCTTGGTCCCAGTTTATTTAGCTTTTCTACTATAGCTATACAGGGAATTCTGTCAAAACCTTTGGCCAGGTCAAGGTATGTGATATGTACCATTTTTGCCTTTGTCAATTGCTTTGGTAACCTTTTCAAAAAATCCACCAGGTTGACTAAGCATAACCTGCCCTTGCTGAATCCAAACTAAGATAGATTCAGTGTTTGGAGGATCCCCATGCCTTGACTGAATAATTCCATATGTCTTTCCATGGCTTTGCATATGAGGCTGATCAAATGTATGGGTCTATAATTCCCTGGGTCTGTGGAAGGTCCTGGCTTAAGTAGGGGAATGACTGTAGCTATTCTCCATTCGCTTGGTACAAAATCTTTATGGAGGCTGATGTTGAGCAATGTTGTTAAGGGTGTGGTTAAATTATGTTTCATGCTATTTAAGATGCATCCAGAAATATTGTCAGGACCCATCAATGCAATATTTTAGCTTTTGGTAGCACTTTTAGGACATGGTCTTGTGTGATATCAAGAGGTGTACTAGTTTGCAGTATATCTTGAGGGACAGACAGAGGTGTAACATTAGAGATAAATTTATCAGCCAGTAGGTTCACTATATCCTTAGTGCTGGTAAGATCATTCGCTATCAGCTCAGGACATTGCTCTGTTGTGTTTTTCAGATTATGAACACAACTAAAAATGCTTTGTGATTGTCTTTGGCTTGGGTAGCTACTTTGACCTCAAGCTTGGCTTTGGCAGATTTTATTAAACTCCTGAGTTGTTTGTTTATTTCAGTGACAATGGTTATACCATTCTGATAATAATTATTTTTACTTTTGGTCAAACTTATTTTCATTTTATTATAAAGCTTTTTGATATAATGGTTCCACCATGCGGGTTTCTTTCTCTGATTTTCCCTGCACTCATTTCTATGGGGTACAGCTACATCTGTGCAACTGTTTACATTCTGGTATAGTGTGGTAAAGTACATTTCTGTGTATTTAGTGGAGATAATGGGGTTGGATATGAAGCTTGCCAATGTATCAGTTAGGAGTAAGTAGTTTGTCTTAATTAACTTTCTAAAGGTGCCTTGCTTGGAAGGTCTTTCTCACTGTTCACTGAGAAATCGCAGTGTTCAAAACTTGCTGGCTACTATGACTGATCATGCAAGTCATAAATGTTTCAGAACTGCTCGTCCATATCGCCTTCTCTCACTTCTGTTCATGATTGTGTTTATTAACACATTCATGATTGTGTTTATTAACACATAATGTTGTTAATTTCCATATTATTATGAGGTCATTAGGATGTGAGGATGATAATCAAAGAATTTCAACTATTGATGATAACACTGTTTTGTCTCTGAATTTGTCTTGCCCTGTGTGCTGTCAGTTTTCAATGCAGTTTTGATAAATTTATGCTCTGTTTCTGAACACTGAGGCATATGAGAAAATATGAGGTGAGACAGTAAGCAATGGTCACACTCAGCTCACCACCTCACAACTGTAGCAGTAATCCTTTACTGTTTATATTTTAATATAAGAAGACGACATTTAGTATACATTTCTTATAATTCTTCTTACTCTAATACCAGTTTTAAAGTCCACATATTACCATAAAACTGACAAGTACAAGCTAAGATCAAGATGTTACAAACACACACATACAGGCACACACACACACGCACACACGCACACATGCACACACACACACACACACACACACACACACACACACACACACACACACACACACTAAGCCACACATAAATACATACACAAATGCGCATACAAACACATTTTAAAATTTGGTTCGGTAGGTCTTATCATGATACCCCTCCCCATATCAAACATGAAAAGTTCTGTAGTACATTTTTAAGAAAAGCTACACAAATGCTTTGAAATTCTAGTATAAATATAAATAAAGTCCAATCTCCAGATGTAGATTCATCTGTATTTATGACACTGACTTGTTTTGGAGACCGATGATCTGTCAGTAAGGTTAATATTACACAAAAAATAATATTAAAATAGGAGTCACAATATGTTCATAAACTGACACATTTTATTATATGTATGGATTATTAACTTTTGCATTAAAAAGTAGTAATTATAATATCTGGCAAAATGTAAATCAAGAATATGGTTTTGCTTTTATTGAAGACTCATTTCATCAACTTCTTAAGGATACTGTTACAAAAATAATTCCAACAGATACAACATTATTTTGGTTCCTTTCTTGTTTCTTCCTTGTCATTTTAGTTAATTCATCTCCATGCTGACCTGTCATTAATGCAATATTTAACAACTCCAAAAACAGGAATGTATCTGTTAGGGACTACAGAGATGTTTAATAATGCTCATAAAGAGATATGAATTAAAATACAGCATTTGATAATATATAGGCTTTCCATATTTAGTCTGATATATCTCATTTTCTGCTTCTCTCACTGTATCCGTTATACACATCTGCTGCTTCATTAGTGTATACCTTTGACACAGTTTTTTTCCTCCAACATTTTGAAGCTATAAAGCTGTAAACAGTACCTACATTATCTTACCTAAGAAAAAGAATGGAGCTTGGGGCATGTTGGTCTGAAGTATTTGAATTAAACATTTCCTCTTTTATGTGTCAACTGAATAACTGCAGTCCTTTTCTTGATGAATTCTACGACTTAAACTACACTGAATGGATAAGAATAACTCCTTGAGCAAAGACAAAATTAATTGTTAAGGTGACATTACTTGGAACTGCTCAGTAGCATTAGACTGAAATGAAACATCCAGATCTCACATGGTGAAGATTTTGATGTGGATTGACATAACATTTATTTTCCACAATAGTGCAAACAGCATGGAAATACAACGACATTAAGCCAACAGACCCTTGAAAGCATTAATTTTCAATAAATGATTTAAAAGAAAAAAAATCTGATGTGGCTTTTAGAGTTGATAATAATTTCATTTTCTCCACATCAAAAAGTGACCGTACAACAAAATAATTTCAAACCAACACTTCCTTTGTTGTAATATTACAAAAAAAAATCTAACTGGCATGGATAGAGACAAACCCAATGACATAAACTAAATTTTCTAATATCAGAGCAACCCTTAGTTAGAATTTTAAGTGTGATGCATGAAACAACAAAATGTAACTTCATTACTGTGATAAACATTGTATTGCCATCTCATTTTGGAGCCTCAGATAAACTACACAAAAGAAAGCCTGAAACACTTACTGAAGGCACTGGCAGCATACTCCTATGAATACTCCTATGAATATTGTGAGGCATGTGTTTATCTTTGAAATACCAGCTTAAGAAAGAGTAAGTAATTAACTCACTGGCAAACACAGTTGTTAAGCAAACTTTTTTAGCTAAATACTAAACTGACATGGAGAGACATTACAGTTTGCAATTACATAGACAGCAGCACAAAATAATTATATTTCAAATGTGCCATATATGTCACATGATATATATATAAGAATTTGCTCAAATTCAAATATGTGTTCAGGAAAACAGCTGTGGGGAGGGAATGTTGGGGGAAGAATTTTAGATTAGGGTGAGCGAGGGCTTTTAGGATCCGGCAATGGGAAGAGAGTTTTAGGTTTAAGAAGCAATCAAGGAATTTATGTTTATGGAGAGGGCTGGACTTTTAGGTTTAGGGAGCTAGAAGGGAGTTTTAGGGTTACAGAGGAATTGAAGAATTTAGCTTTGAGGGGATGGAGTTTTATGTTTAAGGAACAGTAAGGGACTTCAGGGTTAGGGAGGGAGAGTGGAGGTTTAGAGTTAGGAACCAAGAGTGGGTTGGGTACTGGCTGGAAGTTTTAGGTTTAGGGTTCAGGCTCTGTTAGGACTGTGTATGGGGAGTCAGGAGGCTATTCAGGAAAGGGAGAGTGGGCTACTGGGAGTTCAGGCACTTGCATTTTTGAGCAACTGGCAGTGAGCAGGTTTGTGGCAGACTACTAGAATGTGAGTACCTATAGCGAACCATACGCTTATCAACTTATCATTGTCCATAAATAAAAGAAATCTAAAACATAATCCTCAGAAAGATAGATTGTCATAGAAACAACATCAAAAGGGTAAGAATTAGAAAAAAGGTTCTAAAAGAAAGGGCTGTCCCACCACAACCATGAATAGGGTTTAAACACTCTTCATAAAAGATGAAACATCAGAGACTTCCTAAAAGAAACCAGTGTCTCATACCATCTGAGTCCAAAAGTCTGTTGTAAAATGGGCAAAATATGTCCTACCAGTAGTCTCAAGCAGGACCATTGAACCACCAGCAGCCTCTCACCAGATGAACTGAGG
The DNA here is from genome assembly GCF_019279795.1 of Protopterus annectens. NCBI lineage: Eukaryota > Metazoa > Chordata > Ceratodontiformes > Protopteridae > Protopterus > Protopterus annectens. Next base: position 1,001,838,673 of record NC_056730.1, on the reverse strand, counting down.
TTTCTATCTGGAACATAAGGAATCAAATAGTCATTCAAATAGCTAGATCTCAGGCCATATAAGGGACATAGAGAAACAAGTCCTCCTTAGATGATGGAAATTGAAACCCAATAACTGAATTAACACCAAATAAGAGGGAGAACCCTATCATAGAGACACTTCACTCTTGGGAGGAAACTGATCATCCTTGTACAGTAAAAAAGCCTCTTCCCCCAACTAGTTGTTATTTGGCAATAGCAACTTTCTGTAAATCAGGAGACAGAGAAAAGTATGATGCTAAGACAAAAAGGGGAAGGAGGAAATGGTGCTCCCTGGAACAGAAGAGTCTCATGTTATTAAAAAATCATGAAAGTGCATTGTAATGGTATGTAGTTCAAACCTTGTGAGGGTATAGGGAAGCTAAACAGTGGGAAAATAATAAGGACCAAGAAATAAATACTAAGCTGGGTCTTCTATACAATAATTCAAAAAGATATGTAAAAATCATCTAGACAAGCCTTGACTGGCATTTTCTGGTACCATAGCAATAAAGTCTCTTAAGCAGTCCTAAGGTATATTGGTGACTGTCCAAAACTGACAAAGAATATATTATCTCTGTCGACTGCAGACCTTAAAGCTAAAAATAATGTAGTTCAGGCCAAGAAAGAAAAAAAGTACTTCAAATTAAAATCTGTCCCAAAGATATGTCCGTCTGCTGGAAACAGGTGGACCACTCACTTTAACTGCCTGCAGAGAAAGTACATTCTAGAGAAAACAGATTAACATACTGGACACAGGGCAGTGGGTAATGGATGTCAGAAGAGAAAAATGTTGTTTGTTTATCAGCTGAAAACATTTAAAAAATCAACATATTTTTGGAACCCAAAACTGAAGAAGCAGTATGTTTATGTTGACCAGCCCATGAAAAGTCATGGATCAAAAAGAACAGCAGGGACAGATTTGCAATAGTATTCCTAGCAGTGATATGAATCTTCCAATTAAACAACAAGACCAAAAGTAGCACATAATAACATCTGCCACAAGCCTTCACAGAGGAAGGAAAATATCGTTATGTTATCCAAAATGTCTATAAATGTAAGAACAGGAATGTCATGGTAACAGAAATAAAAAAATTCAAGCCATGACAATTCCAAAAAATCCACCAGACTAACAGAAGTCAATGAACAAAGAATACATCCAAGTTTACAATGCAGAAAGTATTATTATTTAGAAGCAACAGTATGGGGTTGTACTGCACAAGATGACAGATCCCAATAGGATCCAAATCTCCAAAAGATCAGGGTAAAAATACAAACCATAACAAAATGTTAAATGGAGGAAACAGAAGAGAAAGTCCATAGCAGGCAAATGCACAGTAAATGAAGCAACTGAATTACTTCTTTAATCATGTATTTCACTGAGAATCAGGGAGTAGGACGGCAGTCATTGAAGTAAAATGAACTGAATGTTTGGTATCAAAAAATGCAAAATGCATACCAGTTATGATTACCGAGCAACACAAGCAAATGACAAAAACACTACAGTAAATTACTGTAAAATACTATAAAATCTGCATCAAAAAATGATTAAGTTTAACTATTATGGCAAGGTCCATAAGTGGTCAGTAGCTTTCAGCCGATAAGCCATTTTAAGCCTAGTCAAGCAAAGATTACCCCAAATTTATTTGAATTCTGCTGAATGGAATGTTATGGTAACTATATGGTCTTGTACACATCACATGTGGATAGGCTGCTGCAGTCCATTAGGGACATAGATGCAAAACCAGGGTACATTTACAAGGTCACATCCACTGATCAAGTTACGTTTCAATAGGGTTAGGGATGAACTTAGTTTGACATGTATGGGAAGGCTGTCCCATAGAAAGGGTTATCTTTGGGACACATACTTGTCCATCCAATATGTCCTGTTGATGTTGCAGATGAGGTTTAGGTCCTTAGATTGGATATTTCTGGTGCTATTTGTTTTGCAGATGTGCAACAGTTCCACCATTCTGGGATTCCTTGTAGGCTAGACACAGATAACCACAGAGTAGTCTGTACGTGACTGAGTATAGGGATAAGGCTTTGAGATTGTCCACATAAGACTTGTTGCTGAGTCCCTGTATTCCTTTTGTGAGTAACCTCTGTAGTCTTAAATGGTTTTGCAACTGCCTGGTCAGGTACATTCTGAAGGATGCATTGAACTTGGCAATAGGTCTAATGAGAGGCAAGTACAGCAGGACAATGATCTCCTTGGGCCTGGATGTCATGCCCTTACTTATAAATTGTGCAATGTAGAATGAATTTCTTACTGCAGTATAGTCATGTGGCAGTCAAAGGACAGGTTACTGTCAACATGCAAGCCCAGAACCCTGACACTGGGTCAAATGTTATGGATTCATCACCAATTTGGTAATTTCTACAGGTGGTCATCTTTGCAAAGGGTACTAGTATGCATTTATTTCACATTGTATTTTAGTTCATGGCTCTGACAACAGTTATTTGTCAGTGTCAGGCCCTCTTGAAAGGTATCTGTGTCTTTAAGGGATTCAGTGCAATGCCTAGTTTGCAGTCATCTGCAAACTTGGTCAGCCAGAGGCTCCTGATGTTTGCCTTGACTTCAAAGAAGTAAATGCCAAAAAAGAGAGGCCTCAGCACTGATCCCTTTGGGACTATGCTATTGACTGGCCTCCTTGTGGAAGTGGATTCCACTATCCTAACTTCTTGTGCCCTATGCGTGAGTCTGCTGGCTATCCAGAGGGAGACATATTGGTTTATTCTTAATTTTTAATTCTTAATTTTGTAAGCTTATTTACAATGCCTGAGTGAATGGAGTGATGGGGGCAAAATGGAGCTAAATTTATCAGTGAGCAGATTTGCTATATCATCCAACTCTGTATAGGCCTCTCTTAACCAGTAGTTCTGCACATTGTTGGGGTCTGCCTTTAAGGTTGCATACAATTGTAGAATGCCTTATGGTTGTCCTTAGCTTGGGAAGCCTATTTTAATCTAAAATTTGTCTTTGGTAGACTAAATTTTCCCCCAGATTCATCTGATTGATGAGGGAGGTTTTACCTTCCAGGGCAGCACCCTTCCTATTTTTGGGCATGATTTCTTTAATTTGTAATACAACTTATTTATACTGAGATTCTGCCATAGTTATTTGTTTTTGGATGTTGTTCTATGTTTATTGGTATGTACAGCTGTTTCTATGCAGTTGTTTACATGATTGTACAGGAATTTTGTGAACAAATCCACTTAGGCAGCTGTGTTTACTGGGTTTGGGGGAATTGCAATTTTGATAGACTCACTTTGTGGGAGGTAGTTAGCCTTAGAAGAAATTTTAAAAGTTCTGGGGTTATCTGGGGATCCAGGCTTAATATTTATTTTAAAGATGACAGCTTTGTGCTCTGACCTGACCAATAAGGACTTCACACAAGGGGGAGTGCATCGTTCCCTCATGTCTGTCAGGACCAGGTCAAGAATATTTGCACTATTTTTCGGCAGTCAGACTAACTGTTCAAGGATGTCTGAAGTAACAAAGTCTAAGAATCTCTCGGTTTGCATGTTTGAGATCATGTATGATTCCATGTTTATGCTGGGTTAGATAAAGTCACCCACGAATACGGTGTTCTAAGAATCTCTCGGTTTGCATGTTTGAGATCATGTATGATTCCATGTTTATGCTGGGTTAGATAAAGTCACCCACGAATAAGGTGTTGAATTAAATGAGCAGTTTATCTAATGTGTTCAACTATGTAGTATGGGCTTCATGGGTCATGGAGGGGGATGCATGGCTTGAAAGGATATAGTATGGAACTTTACATAAGCTATGTTGGATATGGAAGGACACTGAGCAAACTCGGTGCTATAATATATAACATTAAGTATCCTGTTTTTTGTTATTTTGTTCTTTATTTCTTTGTTATTTATAGCACTTTGTGTACTGTGTATTTTTCTAGCTAGTTTCACTGTGTGTGAGGTATTAACTGGAAATTGTCCACTTTTATTAAGTATCTGTTGGGTTGTTTGTTTCTGATAACTTGTTGCAGTTAAACTCTTTTTTCTAGAGGCTCCTTTAGCTGTTTAAAACTTTCATTTAAAGGCTCACTGCTGCTTTTCAGCTCTGAGAAACATTTCTGCAGTTTGTTTCCCACCCTCCCTCTCTGTTGGTATAGTGTTTTTATAGTTGGTGGCTTTGCAGTTGCCCAACCCTAGTGTAAATTTGATCTGGGACCCTCCTCCCAGTCTAGTGTCATTACCTCATTCTACCCAGTACAGGGAGAACATTTGAGAAGGCCAATCAGCTTAGTTTCAAAAAAAAAAAGAAACTTTTTCTAAGCTTGTTTCCTGCCTTCCTGTGGGTAGTCTAGCCTGGATATAGATTTGCTGTGTCCAGGACTATTTGTAGGCGTCTAGGGCCCAAGCCTTTCTGTGTTGGAGGGAAGCCTTCTAGCTTAATTTTGTTTCTTAGAACTAGCCAGTTTTTTGTTTCAGCACTTGTTCAGAACTTATTGTAAGCATTAAATAAGCTACAAATTACTACAGCACTCAACTTTCCTCACTGTCTAGAGGAAAACAGTTTCTAGTACTTAACAAATAAGCACCTGTCCAGGCATGTCTAAGAGTCAGCCCCCGGTGTTTTCTCCTGTCTACCTGATGAATCTGGGCATCTTGGGGCAATACAGTAATTGCCTCATGTACACAAACAACCCTGTCCTCCTACCACCCAACACTACAACCTGTGAGAGATGCACTTATATAGCCAAACTGGAAGCAAAGCTCTCTTCACCCAAGACTGGACTAGACAGTCAAGAGGAGAAGGTAAACACTTGCGCCACACCACACTCAGCACATAGTCCCTCAAAACCTACACCAGCAAATCACACACATAGAAACACAAAACACACACCTACATTCGCGGAGGCTCTCAGTAAAAACCTGCCCAAGCAACAGGGACCTCCAAAGCAGAAACACAAGCAACCTCCACCCCCCCAACACAACCCAAATGACACATAGCCCACAAACTCAGTGTGCCACTCAACCACAGCCCATAAGGCATAACAATGTACCCAACACTCTAGTCATAGGCGACTTTATAGTCAGGCACACTGATGTTCCACTCACCAGGCTAAACAAGGAGAAAGTTACTGTCAGCTGCCTGTCAGGTGCCAGGATCCGCCACATAACGCATGCACTCAGGTCACTCCACAACAAGTACAAATATGACTCTGTCATTGTCCATGTTGGTGTGAATGACCTGAGACATACCTCCTTGGACTACATGAAAAGGGACATGGAGGAGCTGTCCGATCTTGTAGCCCAGGCGGGTATGACCTTAACACTGAGAAGCATCCTGTCATCACCCAGAATGAAACCACAGTACAAGGACAAAATGATTGACTTCAACAATTGGCTAAGCTTCTTGTGTCATTCTAAGGGGATCCAGTATCTGTCTGCCTGGGATGACATGATCGACAAGCCACGATGCTTTGCCAGAGATGGCCTGCACCTGTCGCTCCTGGGATTCCGGATACTGGCTAAGGCTCTAGCCACCCCTATAGTGCCTTTTTTAGGCAAGGTTCAAATGACAAATTCACCACCCTAACAGGTACAGGCAAGAAGAATCTGAGGGTATTGCTACTCAATGCTAGAAGTCTAAACCTCAAAATGCACTCTCTCGAGGCACTCCTTAAAATGGAGAACATCGACATCTGTGCAGTGACAGAGACCTGGTTCAAGGCTCCAGAGAGTACCCCTGCATTACCAGGCTATAATTCATACCACACCTTTCAGCCACCTAACCTGGACCGAAACACTAAAGGCAGAGCCATGTCCATATTCATTAAGGATATCCACACCTCCAGGCTAGTTGCTCAGCATAATGCATCCGAGATTATCCAAGTGCAACTAACTCTGGGCAAGACCGCAATCCAAATTGTAGCTTGCTACAGATCCCCCACCATGCCCCAGGATTCCCACTCCTCATTTCTTAATACACTGGAAAATATTAGGGTACATCCTAACACCCTAATAATGGGCAATTTCAATTACCCTACCATTAACTGGGAAAACTACTCATGTACCAACTCTAGTGCTCATCATTTTCTGGAATTCATAAATTCCAGTGCCATGGATCAACTTATCCACACCCCCACCAGGGGCAGCAATATCCTAGACCTGGTTATTAGCAACATGGGCAATCGGTGCTCCACACCAGAGGTCTATTCCTTGTTGGTCAGACCCAACCATAAGCTAATGACCCTAGACATCCACATCCCTCCCCCACCCCCCATTAGGGAAACCACAGTAAAAAATTTCTCCAAAGCCAACCTCATGCTTCTTAAGACAGAAGTGGCAAACTTCACGACACCCATGCTGACGGACAATAGAGGTATGACTGCTGAATCCTACACAAATGCACTTTATAAGTACTTACATGAGTGCATGTATCATGTAATCCCTAACAGAACCAAGATGCTATCCTCCAAAGAAAGGAAGCCAATCTGGTGGTCCCCTGCCATAAACAAACACTACAATAGAAGAAAGAAACTGTTGCAAAAAAGAGTAAAATCCCATGATTGGAGAAACTCCCTGGTCAGCTTCAGTAAGAAGCTGAAATACCTCATAAAATCCTCCAAAGCTAGTTATGAAAACAAAATTGCCACTGACTCTAAAGACAACCACAAAGCATTCTATAGCTATGTCAAGAATCTCAATGGCAACACTCAGATCTGCTCTGAGTTACAGCACAATGGCACTAAATATACAGAACCAACTGATATTGCCAACATCCTGGCAGATAGGTTCAGTGCTAACTTTATCCCTCTGTCATCCCCTAAAGGGCCCATCTCTATATCAGAAGAATGCAAAGTTCCTGTAATCACGGCTGCACAGGTAAAAAACACACTATCCAAAGCCAAGAACACAGCATCCATGGGACCTGATGACATCCCAGGCTGTGTTCTACATGAACTACAGAACTACCTGGCACCCCACCTAAGTACCATGTTCAATCACAGCCTCACCTCAGGCTATGTGCCCACTGAATGGCGCACAGCGACAGTTATCCCACTCCACAAAGGGGAGCCACCACAGACCCCGGAAACTACCGCCCCATTAGCATAACAAGCCTGGTCTGCAAGGCTATGGAGCGTATCATCATGGAACTTATAAACAATGACATTGGTAATCTCCAAACTCAGGACCCCACCCAGTTCAGGTTTGTAAAAGGCAGATCATGTCTCCTAAACCTGATAGACTTCTTTGATGCAGTCACCAAAGCCGTAGATGAGGGTAAGGTGGTTCACACAGCCTATCTAGATCTCGCCAAGGCTTTTGACACTATCCCCCACTCTGGAATTATAGATACTCACTAAACTAGATATAAATCCCTATATCACAAGATGGGTTGCCAACTGGCTCACTGACAGAACCCACACTGTGAAAGTAGCAGACTCCAAATCCAGCTTCAGACCAGTGACAAGTGGAGTACCACAGGGTTCAGTCCTGGGTCCTCCCCTGTTTGGTATCTACTTCTCTGAAGTACAGGCCAACACAGAAGTTCTTTGGCTAATGAAGTTCACAGATGACTGCAAACTAGGAGCCATAATCGAAACTCCAAAAGATGTGGACATCCTACAAAGAGCCTTGCTGAGACAGATGCCCGGTGTCAAAGCCATGGCCTCAAGCTCAATGCCAAAAAGTGCATTGTCATTCCTTTTGGTAAAAACTCAGTATCCATGAACTACCACATAGGTGGTAGTCTACTTAACACTGAAAGTGTGATAAGTGACCTTGGGACACAGGTGGACAGTAGTCTCTCCTTTGATAATCACATTGCCACAGTAGTCAGGAAATCCTTCTATGTGGCACACTTCATCACAAAAGGTTTCTCATCCAGGAAAAAATAGGTCATTGTTCCCCTCTACTCGTCACTCATCAGACCCATTATAGAGTACAATGCCCTTTTTGGTATGTACCTCACAAGACATCTACAACAACTGGAAAGGTCACAGAAATACCTCACAAAGAGGATTACCGGCCTCAAATAGATGCCCTATGCAGACCGTCTCAAAAAACTGCAGCTTTACTCCATTGCATATCGCCTACTCATAGGTGATCTCTGCCTAACACACAAAGCTATGTCAAACCCAGAGCTTTTAGACATGCTCCACTTAAAGAAATCCCAATCCCTATGAGGTACACGCTCTAGGGACCTAAACCTCATCACCACAATAAACAGAACATGCTGGAGGGATAGATTCCTGTCCCAGAGACTTCCCATACTCTGGAATAAACTACCTATCTATATCAAACAAAGCTCCTCATTAGCACTGTTCAAGAAAAATCTTGATGATTGGATGGGAGATAGGAAATTCTCCCCGGGGATCACTTCTGTGGCTCTGCTCGACAGTGGCACATGAAAATAATTTTCTTGGGTGGCGAAAGCCAGGGTACCTTTGGCTAGGCGTATATAGGCCCTAGGGCCAATAGCCTAGTACCTACCTATGAACCTATGAACCTATGGCAAAGCTCCCATTATACTGTTTGACCAAGCTTAAGGTGTGTTCATGGTTGATGTAAAGTAAGACTCCTCCATCTTTAGACCACACCAATGTAGTAGCTCATCTAAATGTCTAGAAGGCATTATAGCTTTGCACTGTTGGGGTACCCTCTGCAGCTTTAAACTAAGTCTTGGTAACTGCAGAGATGCCTACATACTCCAGGAAGAAGAGAGCTTGCAGAAAGTGGAGTTTCCTGTTTGGACTCCTAGCATTCAGCAATAATATCTTTAGAATATTCTAAGTCAGTTTAGCTCTGTCAGTAAGTTTATCAGGTTGGCATTGCCAATAAAGGCACTGTTTGGTTGGACAAGGTTTTATTCAATATTTGAGAACCGAGAGATGGACAGATACAGAATATCTGTGGCAAAGCACTGTGGTCTGTCTACCATGTCCTTCAAGGTAGACAAATAAGGTACAACCTTGGGGTTACACCAAAAACTAAGACAATTATTACAATCAATTCTCTTCTGTTGATACTTTGGGATCATCCTTAGAAAAGGTAAAATACTGCTCAGTGCTACGCCCATACTGACCTGGGATGTGCACAGTCTGTGAGCTCTATCATGTCTGTCTTCATATAGTCCCTGGTATTATGCCTCAGGTTATTTACACTCACATTGGCTATGACTGAGTCATGCCAGTACTTTGTGGTCCAATTACTTGAGTGCATAAGTCATTTGCCAGATCCTAGCACCTGACAGGCAGCTGACCATGACTCTTTTCTTGCTCACCCTGGGAAGTGAGACAACTACGTGTCTCGCAATAGAGTTTCCTTTGAATAAAGTATTGTGTGGCAGTTTGCCATGTGGACTTAGAGGGTAAGATACCATGTGATGATGTTGTATTTGCCTTGGTGCATGTTATCTTATCAGAATGCTCTAAAGGATGCTGAAGACACTTGTTTTGTGTGTGACATCTGGGAGGCCTTTGAGGTATTGAATTAAGAGCCTTGGTATAAGAGAGTTTATGCGTCTGGTGTAGTGTGTATATGTCACTGACAACCTGCTTGATATTGTTTGTGTTAGTAAGTGTCTTTTCTCCAATGACAATGTTTAACTACATCTGTCACATATTGTATCAGTTTGCTTAAGAATTATATGGTTGTCTGGAAACTGAGACAGTTGCTACATTGCCTCAGGATGCCCAGATCTACAAAGCTCGCTGTAGAGATAGGAGGAAAGGGCAAATCTATGGCTATAGATCCTTAATTTAAGCTTTTTGCTAGCGGATGGTGTGATGCCCGTGCACTGACCCAGTAATTAAGGAGCCTTAATCCTTACCACTAGCACCAGTGAGGGTGTCTAAACTGGGAGGATAACAAGTACACACACAGTAAAGTACAATTTCCCTTAACAGCACACAGAGATCACAGTCAGTCTGGGGCTGGTTTCTGCCTTTCCCCAGATCCCCAATAAGACTCCCCACTGACACAGCTATAGCTGACATACATACACTTTGAGATTTGATTTATATACAAACAGACAGACAATCCTGGGGAAGCAAGGCACAGGGTTCACTAGCTATGCCCCCTTCTGCCCAGACTATACAGTAGTACCAACTTCCACCAATCACTACTATCAGCTACTATAAAGGGCCTTACCCATTCTACTGTGCAATGTTACTGTTATCCAATTGGTAAGTGTGACTGAGATTTGAAGGCTATTTGGCGTGGCCTATACAGTATCACCAAATACATGCAAGTACCCTTAGGGCTTAAATATCTCTGCACAAAACAGACACATTTCAAAGGTTTAAATATATTTAATAATAAATAATAAAAACACAAGGCAATACTTATTAACTCAACACAATGACATTAAAGAGTTTAGAAATCAGAGGAAATACTTTAAAAAGACACTGAAGGACAGTCTGACAAAAATATGGAAGACAACTAGACTAATCTTACTAGGCCAATAAAAGTTCTCCATAATAGTCTCTTTGTACATTGTATGCCCATATGGCTAGAAGTGCCAGATGATAGGCTCTAGGTACTACCAATTGCTGTATCCTCTAACCTCCTAGCCCTTTCTCAGGGGTCCACTCTCTATACAGTAACCCTTTGTCCATGTATACTGATTTCCCCTTCCCTTGAGAATCAGGTGCCTCACTAGCTACCTGCCTCAGGCCTTGTTATGTTGGGTCTGAGAGCTGAGCCTGTCTCAACTCTCTCTTTGTAACCCTTCCCAGCTTCCCTTCCACAGGAAATCTAGTATCCTCAGACAGCAGTGCCTCACTGTCAGCCTGGTACTACTGGTCATCTCTGCCCTTGCAGTCACTCTGTCCAAGGGAACATCAGTACCAACAAGCAGTTGTGGCTCACCTTCAGTCTCACTGCTACAGGGTAACTCCCTCCTTGAAGTAACCACCTCACCAGTGCTGGCTGCAAGTATGCGGTCTCTCTGGGTCTCCCCTAGGCTACCAGATCCACATGTTTGTCTCCAAGCCTGACTGCATGTAACTGCATAAACACATGGTACTGCATTATCAAAATTGTTTATCAGGACATCTCCAGGATGGTAGTTTGGTACCCCTGTTGTCTCAAGACAACCTACTATTGGCATTTTGTCTTTCCCACTTACTGGCTCTCCCACCTTTTGCTCCCCACCTTGCCTCTGTGGACATCTATATCCCACTTGGCCCCACTGGTTGCATTCAAAACATTTAACCCTAGCTCCTGGATGCATACCTGGACTAGTGGCTTCCTCTGCTACTGACAGATTCTGTTAGGGCTGTTTAAACTGCCCACCATGTGTTCCCTTAGATCCATGAGGAGCACTGAGTGTCCCTTTCCTGTGCAGGTATGCCCTGCTTGCTAGGTATAGGTCTCCCTTCTTCGCCAACTCATCTGAAGTAGCACATTGTCCATCAGCTAACCAGATCCACATGTCCTCAGAAAAAGTGCTAAGGGCTTGTTCCCTCACCAAAAGGTCTGCCAGCCCTTCAAAAGTGGTGACCTGACATCCACTCACCCATCTATGAAAAATAGGTGCTTAGTTCAGCAACATATTCAGACGCACTTTCATCTGCCTTGCATCTATGCTCACAAACGTTTTTCCTATAAGCTTCAGGTGTTAGCTTAAAAAAATCTATCAAACAATCTTTACAGCATTATAATTTAAAAAGTCATTGTCAGACAGTTTAGACGAGACAGTTACAGCTTTACCATGGAGTAAGGGGGTCAGGAACCGTAGCCAGAACCCTTGGTCAATATTATACTGTTTACATACCCTCTCAAACATGAATGAAATTATCAAAGGTATGCCCCTTTGTAAACCATGGAAGAAATGTTCTGACCCTTTGTGCTTCTGGGGTCTGGTTACTCCCTTCGCCATTACCTCCATGACTCTGGCAAAGAGTCAGCATCTCCATTTTATGTTGCCTCTGCCTCTCCTTCTCCTTAACTTCCAAGCATAGTGATTTCTCATTTTCCTCGGTCTCTAGATGCCTCAGTCTTTCTGCTGCTTCTGTTTCCAAACACTTGGCCCCGAACTCAAGTCTCCTTAGCTCCAGATGGATTTTTAAGTCCTCTGTAGAAGGGTTGAGCTGTCCATTCTCTGAGTGTTATACACCTCCACGGCCAGTATGATCATCTTCTTGGTTGCTATTCTTGGATTCAGCTGTGACCAAGGCTGCAATCATGTATGCCTTAGTCAGGTTTCCATGCATCAGCCATTTAGCCTGGCACATCTCAGCCACCTGGCTCCTTGTCAGGTCACCATACTCCTCTGCTGACATGCTTGCCTGCTCTCCCTGATTAACTAAGCTGAAAAAAGAAATAAGACAATTGTGATCTGAACTCTGAATGTTCACTGCATGGCTGATTTAGAGTACAAAAACACCTTCAGTGATCACATTACACACACTACAGGAATTCACTATCCATACCACTACAAGAAAAATTAGTATGTGATGTGGCTAGCTCACCACTATTAAACAATTAATATTTGATGTGGATATCCCACCACTGCCAAACAATTAATATGTGATTTCCTTGCACTGGCCACTAATCAAGGAACATTAATCATCACCACTAGCACCAGTGAGGGGTGTACACATTGGGAGTATAACAAGTACAAACACAGTAAAGTACAATTTCCCTTAAGAGCATACACAGATCACAGTCAGTCTGGGGCTGGTTTCTCCCTTTCTCCCCAGATCCCCAATAAGACTCCCCACTGACACAGCTATAGGGTTCAGATCTCAGCCAAGTGGTCAAGCCAAAATCTCCAGCACCCTCTCTGTCCAACCAGTGCTTTGTGTCCCTGCCTAAGTAGCTGACATACATACACTTTGAGATTTGATTTATATACAAACACACAGACACACCTGGAGAAGGCTGACACAGGTTCACTAGCTATGCCCCCTTCTGCCCAGACTATACAGTAGTACCGACTGCTACCAACCACTAGTATCAGCTACTATAAAGGTCCTTACCAAAGGGTGTCCAATTCTACTGTGGAATGTTACTGTTATCCAATTGGTAAATGTGACTGAGACTTAAAGGCTATTTAGGAGTGGACTATGCAGTATCACCAAATACATGCAAGTACTCTAAGCGCTTAAATATCTCAACACAAAACAGCCACAGTTCAAAAGTTTAAATATATTAATAATAAATAATAAAAACACAAGACAATACTTATTAACTCAACACAATGGCATTACAGAGTTCAGAAATCACAGGAAATACTTTAAAACAACATTGTAGGACAGTCTGACACAAATATAGAAAACAGCTAGACTGATTTTAATATTTCTATCTATTTCTAAGAGAAATCACTGTTCTAAATATCTTACTTACAGAGCAAAGCAAGTGCTGGTGAGTTGTTGTCAGATTCAGAATAAAATACAAAACGCTATTTTACTTTCTGAGATAGCCCTTAAATTGATAATACACATTACTGCTGAGTCATTTCAGATTACATAACTCTGGACACTAATGCTTAAGTTTCCCAGGCTCACAGAACTTAAGATTTAACATTTCTTTGTAATCTGCACCTGCCAGAAAGCCACAGCAATAAAAGACACTTTACATGTGAAACCTAATAATTATCTCTGTCTTAGGACAATATAAAAATTTTCTAGCTGCAAACATCCTGTCTCCTAGCTTGAGATCACACACAGTCATAAAATCCTTTATTTATCAGCTTTCTTCCAGCAGCGTGCACTGTCATTACATTTGTGAAGCTCAGAACATAACAGTTTTCTTACATTTGTCAAACAAGCCTGTGGATCATATTAATATTTACAAGGACATGGAATTATTTACAAAATTCTATCTAGTTAGGCTGGCAGCCTTCACAGATGGTGCAAGTGGAAGTCAACGGCTGGCTAGGGTGTTTCTTGTACTTGTAGGGCTGTGCTCTTTAACACAAATGACGGTTGCTGTTTGTTTAATTAGGAAGTAGTTTGATCTCAGAGAAACTCAAAGTGCGTTTAAATTCAAAGTACTTAATAATGTATAGGCTAATGTGAGTGTAAACTCACAGACTTTATAGTGGCACAGAAAACTGCTAAAATAAACAAAATGACCCTTGGGCCAATCAATAAATTGCACTAAATAAGGACCAAAGTGATTCCCAGCTCAAGCAAAGACCAAGCTACCAACTACTGCCTCTGGAATGCAGACCTAATTCTTCTTAATGTTAAAACACTTTAACAGGGTCAAAACTCCAGGAATGCAGCAATTAAGTATACTGTCAACAAGTACAAAGTAACAAATTACACAGTGACACTGCCTGGAAGACTTCTCAAAAGTGCACATCCTAGCAATCATCAAATAGTACAATATTAGGACACTTTAAAATGGTTTAATGTATGAAAATCAGCAAATAAAGCAAAACCAATGCAGTTGGAATTAAATGAAATGGACAGCAGTAAAATAAATTGCTAGTCAGATGAGAATGGTGCAGGATTACTTCAGGACCTCTGTGACAAGCAGATGGGAGCTATGTGAAAAGGAGCTCAGAGTGGTGCAAACAAAATTTATAGCAGCATAAAAAACTGCTAAAATAAACTGAACAGCCCTCTAACCAATAACCAAATGAAACGTAAGGCTAACCAAAGTGATTCTCAGTTTGGAGACAGTTCAGGCTACCCCCCCCCCCCCCACACACACACACACACACACACACTGCCACAGGAATACAGACCTAATCCCTCTTAATGTCGAATCTCTTTATCAGGGCCAGAGGTGCAGGAATGCAACACTTTAATAGAACAACAAATACAAAATAGCAGATCACAAAGTGACACTGTCAGGAAGGCTTCTCAAAAGTGCAGAGCTCATCATTCATCAAACAGTACAATGCTACAGCATTTTAAAATGACTTAAAGTGCTAACATCAGCAAATAAAGCATCAGCACTCAGATACAGTTAAATGAATTGCAAAATGGGAAAATAAATCTCTTATCTGCCAAGGCTGGCACAGAATTGAATTCATGACATTATCAGAGTATGGCAAGGATGTCAAGGTGATGAGAGTGCTGTGAAAATAAACTTATAGAGGTGAAAACGTGCTCACATTAAAGCAGCACAGAAAACCTCTAAGATAAACATAATGGCCTTTTCACCAATCACCAAATCACACTAAAGGCGGACCAAAGTGGTCAGCCTGATTAAACGCTGACCAGACTGGCAAATTAGCATTTCATCAAAATTCATCCAGCTACCACCCATCTAATGTACTAAACTTCTTTTTCAAAACTCACAAAATGTGTTTGCTTTTAGAATCGTAACCGAGCAAGCAAAATGAAACCCTATATGAATGTGTGTGTGTGTTTGTATACTTGTGTGTGTGTGTGTGTGTGTGTGTGTGTGTGTGTGTGTGTGTGTGTGTGTGTGTGTGTGTGTGTGTGTGTGTGTATGTTGCATGTTTGAATGTATGTGTGCATTCATAGGAGAGCAAAAGCTCAAACTGGCTCACTACCAGTTCCATAATGACTGTATGTATGAACTGGTTTGCAAAAATAAAAAAAAAAAAATTGTTCAGAAGTTATAAAACTGGTATATTAAAGCTGTATTATTCAGAGTGGGGTACAATTTTGCTATACCTATCATATCTCTAATATAATCAGTTCATAGAGTCACTATATAGTAAATATAAGGAAGAATCCCATTTCTTATTGATTCAATTGAATGAATCTGATTTTCAAATAAACTGGAAAAATCCAATCAGTAAGGTATGACTTACATCTGGTTATGTGGCACAGAATGATAAAGCTCTGACTATGACCCTAGTGTCTCAAGTTTTATTAGGAGTTAGTCAGTAGAAGAGTAGTTAGGGTTGAGTATGGGTGAGTGGCTATTGCTGGCTTGAAAATCCATTTTCTGTATGACCTGACTATTAAACAGTTTGATTTAGAGCATACACATAAAAGTATAACTATAAAGAGCTGCACTGTTAAATATCTAACTGCTGTGCTAAACTGACCATAAACCATCTGCTGTGCAGCTTTTGTAACGATCAATCAATCAAACAATAAATTAGATAAATAAATAAAATAGTCATTTGGCATATCACCTGAACACTATACAAAAATAACTATTATTCATATGTATTACATCTTGTGTTGCTTTTTATAGGCGAATACAATGATTAAATACCATAGTCGACAATTACACCCATTTCCTTCTAACTGAAAACCACACCGTTAAGCTAAAGCAAACACAATAACAGTGTCCAGTCAGACATTCTGGCGATAATAATGTAGGGCAATCTCAGTCCTATACTTTGGTCCTTGTCAGAGACAGAGAGTTAGAAAAGAACAATAGCTGTATGCTAAAACGTTCTTCTGGACTATGCATGATACAATGTCTATAAAATATTTTTCAACAGGGCATTATACGGAATGCCTTGCATACATGTAGAAAAAAATAGCTATTTCCACTTCATCTTCTCTACTACAGTGTTTATATAATTCCAAGGTCACACAAAGAAGTCATTTCCAGTAAATCTCAAGTTTCTTCATCCTGTAGAAACTTGTATCTAACTATGAGTAACTACTGCTGCACTCTGTAATGACTCTTACTTCTCTAATGTCCTTTCTGTCTGGCTTAATTTCTTTTCTGTCAGGTTATATTTAACAAAGTCAATTGCATTTTTCACTTCTGCAGTAGACCTTCATTTTCAAATTAGTCAAAGTAGTTTCTTTTAGTGTGGGCTATAGTTTATAAAAACATTTGATGTGATCCAGTGCCAATCTAACACTGTATTATTGTAAATGGAGCTAGGGCAACATTTCCCTTCTTTATTACTTGTGACATTTGGCAGATGGCTTATACTGGTCAGTCTATTTCCTTTTTGTTAGCATCACCACTTTAAATGTTTCTTTGACATATTCTGACTATTTGTTTGTGGGTTGTGTATTTCAGCAAAGTTCTTTAAAGTTTCTTCTGCTTCCTATTACACTGAAAATATGGCAGTTGGATTTCACATCTGAACCTGGACACAGGTTGTGAATGCTGAATCAAGTGAGAGATCCAATTTTAGGGAAGGAACCCCATTTTTTTAGAAATGAACAAGAGCTGAAATCTGAATTTAGCTTTACCAGACAGCTGTTAAATATGATAATGGGGTATTACTCTTGCCGACTCTACAAAATATGGTCACTTTGATTATTGACCTACTAAGTCTATAAACAGCAACATCTATCCTCAGCAATCAGTACAACACTCATCAAAAGCAACACCAAGCAACATACATACTCCTATACACAGGGGAACCCCAAGAGCAAAGATCATAAGGCAAGCCAGCACATTACCCAGGACTCTTGTTATACTCCATTGTTCAACACCCACATGTCCCACTCATCAGACTGAACAAGAAGATAGGGGTTAGCTGCTCATCTGGAACCAGGATCTACCAAGTCGCTCATGCAGTCATGTTACTACACCACAGGTACCAGCATGATTCTATCATATTCCATGTGTATGTTCATGACCAGAGACATACTTCCCTGAGTTGTATGGAGAGAGAGAGCGAGAGAGACACTGCTGATCTCTCTGAGTATGTCTCAGGCAGGTATGCGTGTTGCAATGAGCAGCATTCTACCTTCACCAAGGATGATGTCACAGTATGAACAAATGATAATTGACTTCAATAATTGGCTTAGTTTCTGGTATCTTTTCAGGGGAATTCAATATTTCTCAGCACAGAAGAACATAGCTAACAAACCTTCTTGCTTTGCAAAGGATAGTCTGCACTTGTCTCTCCTAGGCTTCTGAATATTGGCTGAAACTTTCTCCACCCCCTTAGAGCCTTTTATACACAATGCCAAATTGGCAAACCTGCCAGCATAGCACATAAAACCCAAGGAGATCTAAAAGTGTTATTGCTCAGTGCTAGGAACCTAAACAAGAAACTCTGCACCATACAAGCTCTCCTCACTCAGAAAAAATATAGACCTATATGCCGTTACCCCAAGACATGGTTTACATCTGCAGAAAGTAATCCAGCAGTGCAAGGCTTCAGTGTCTTCAAAGCATTGTGACCATCAGCTGCACAGACAGGATCAAAAGGTGTTAAGAGTCCTAATTTGTGTTAGCAACAAGCACAACTCTAAGTTGATTAAACAGTGCAATGCCCTGGAATTTATCCACATGCAAATCACCATAGACAAAGTATGATACCTGGAATTTATCCACATGCAAATTACCATAGACATAGTCCCATACCACATCTTTGCAAGCCATAGGTCACCCTCTATGTCCCTAGAATTCCATATTTCATACTTAGACTTGTTTGGAGAAACCCACTATTAAACCATTAAACCAAATGCAATATTCATAGGAGATTTTAACTATCCCTCTGGGAAATATACACTGCCTCACACTCAGAGGCACAACAGTTCCTGTACTTTATTAACACATATATGCTTGAACAGATAGTGTGGACACCCACCAGAGGTTCAAACATACTGGACCTTGTACCCCCACCCCAAGTCACAGTCTCACTGCTGAAGTCAGACCACAAAGCAGTCTCCTTTGAAAAAATCAACTCATTAACCCAGCAAATCCTCTAACAGTTAGGAACCATTTCAAAGTAAACTACATCCTGTTAAATGATAGTTTGTCAAAACTCATTGCCCCTTCCATCCCTGAGTTTACAGCAATCTATGCAGAGTTGCTCACAGAGACCTTGTAAAATGATGTAAATGACTGTATAGAGGTTATTTTGTTTACTAGAAGCAAGCCCAAAATAAACTCTAAATACAAACCACACTTGCTGAATCCTAACCTTAATAAGGTATATAACAAAAGAAAAAAAAAGTCATAGCTAAAAATCAGGAAAAACTAATCCCATAATGAAAGGAGCTCTCTGAATAAACTAAGCAGGAAGCTAAATGCGCTAATTAAAAGAAACAAGGCTATTTATGAGGTCAAGATAGTGCCACAAGCTAAAGAAAACCACAAGGCCTTCGACTGCTATGTTCAAAACACCAAAGGCAGCATACATCATTGTGCTGAACTCATGGTCAATAGTGATATCTTCACTTCACCAGCCATTCCCCCCGACACCTCCAATTAAATGCCTACTAGCATAACCCTCTCAACTATTAATAATGATCAGGTCTTACTGGCACTTGCAGAGGTGAAAAACAGAGCTTCAATGTGCCCCAGCAATATTCCAGGATATCTCATAAATAGCTTGAAATATGACCTATCTGGGCCACTTGAATCATTTTTGAACTATAAACTCAAAACGGGCTTTGTGCTATGAGAATGGAAGGCTACAACTGTTATCCTAATTCACAAGAGTTTACAATAAACTGACCCCAAAGAGTACAGACCTATTAGCATGGCTAAATACAAAGACACTCTCCTTCCTCCTTCCAATATAACACAAACAACTCTGACCCAAAGAAACAACCAACTGTGGTAAACAAAGAGGTCAAACAGCAAAGCAAGATTTCTATTCTTTTTATTCTAGCGCTTCGGTGTCTCCACCTTCAAGGAATAACAAATACTCAAAAAAGCACACACATTTATATACCACATAGTTAATTACATTCAATTAATAATTAAACAATAAATTACCCCCTTAAAGTAAAACTTCCAATTCAACTCATTGTTTAAGCCTTTAGGCACTAATGTTTTATATTTTAAAATATAAATACTTTCCTTATACAGTAACTTTTGTTTCAGTACATCTTCATTATTATGTAAACATTCCACTCTTGGAATATTTACATAATAATGAAGATGTACTGAAACAAAAGTTACTGTATAAGGAAAGTATTTATATTTTAAAATATCTTGCTTTGCTGTTTGACCTCTTTGTTTACCACAGTCAGTGGTTTCTTTTGGGTCAGAGTTGTTTGTGTTATACTGGAAGGATGAAGGAGAGTGTCTTTTTTTTTTTCATTTTGGGGCATGGCTTCTGACCCAAATGTGGATGTCCCTCGTGTATTTCGAAAATAATCTGCGTCTTTGCTGGGAGCGGCTGGAGGTTTGGGATCCCAGGTGGGCTCCCAGAGAACTATGGAACATTATCTAAATGGTTCGGTGCAAGTACTGGGACCAGTTATGGAGAACTGGCAAGCTAGTACAGGTACTGGTCCTTTGTTTGAGGTATTTATCAAGGAAAGGGCGAAAAGAGTATCTGACCCTTTTAATTCAGTGGGGCAGATGCTGAATGTAATACCTTCTGACAAGAGGGAATTATGTGACAAATATGAAAAACTTTTAGAGAAAGAAACAAGAACTTACTTTAACATTTTGGGACTACAATGGTATATTGACCTTGATATTACCCCTAAAGGTCTCCGGTTTATTAAAAATCCTAGCACCCCTTTTGACTTGAACTGTCCTATAGACAGTTTAAAGAGCGCTGGTTAAAGGCTTCACATTAATGTGTAATAGAATGGGTGTGCATTTTGTTGGAGAGAGATCAAGTGAAGCATAAAAATCTGAAGCAGGAACTGGCGGCTCTTTCACAAACCATTAGCATTTCTGTGAATATACAGAACATTAATGCTTTCTTGGAGAGAACTTACAAAAAATTGCTCTCTCTAGAATCTGATCTTGTCGAACAGAAAAAATCTAAATTAACAAGGGACATTAATGAATACGAAGCAGGGCATGCCTTTTCGTTTCCTTCCAATCGGAAAGTAGAAAATCGGTAACGTCAGCATGTCAGGTTTAAAAATGCTGCCACTACCTCGTTTGCATTTTCAGAAGGGGAGAGTCATTATGAGATGGATAGAAGTGAGGAATTTCCTGAGTTACCTCAGCTGCAACATCTGGATGAGCATCGATATACATTTCAGAGCCAGGGAGATCAGCAACAGTACCAGCAACAGTAGCGGCAAGGGCAGAAATGGAACAGGAATTATGGGACTAACGGCGGTAACCCAGAAGGAGGTTATTAAACAGGGACATAGCAATGGACAATACTACAATAAAAGTTTCAGATGTTGAGGTATGTACTGAACCAAGTTTGTTGTTGAATTTATCACAATGTAATTTAACACAGGAACAAGTGTCAGTGTTGAATCCGGGGCTAAAGTTTGTGCCTACTGTGTTACCTAGAGGATATATAGTTAAGCAAGAAATGTTTAGATTCATGCATAAGGTGTATTTGAAATATCATTTTGCTATGCATTCAGAAAGCAACAATGTGAGTAATAATTCTTTGCTTTGTGAATCTGATGAAAGTTTTTTCTCCTGTCATGAAGAAGTTGGGGAAATGTTTGATGTTAACAATGATGAGACTATGTCTCCTAATGCATATTGTAAAATTGATGTATCAACTATACCGGTGTTTAACAAATTTATGCCGCCATTTGAAAATATACGTATTTCTCAGTTTGGCTCCATGATAGGATTTGGAGGAGAGAACAAATATTCTCTCCTCCAAATCCTATCATGGAGCCAAACTGAGAAATACGTATATTTTCTGCCTAAGGTGCATAAGAGTATGGAGAATCCTGCTGGCAGACCCATTATTTCGGCTTGTAAATATTTTTACATAATGTTGGTTTGGTATTACATAAGATATTGTTACCATATGTTCAGAAGTCTCCAATATACAGGACAGTTTTGATTTTTTAAGGAAAGTTTCCTCTTTAACTTGGAATAAGAATAAATATTGGCTGGTGGTTGATGTTAAAAGTTTGTATACCACTATAAAGCATAAAGATGGCTTGGAAGCTATTGCATATTTTTTGGGAGATAGCCCCTTTTCGAATTTTGTGGTTGATATGGTAAATTTTTGTCTTAAGAATAATTATTTTTATTTTAATGATGTGCTGTATAGACAGAAACAAGGTACTGCAATGGGGGCAGCTTTTGCCCCCATGTATGCAAATATGTTTATGTCTTTTTTTGAGATTAAGTTTTTATTTAATTTGAATTTTATGAAAAAATATGTTAATTTTTATTTTCGCTTTATTGATGACTTGATATTTGTTTGTGAGGGTGGTAGGGATGAAGTTGATGAGTTTGTGTTGGAAATGCATAAGAATCCTTTTGGCCTGTCATTTGATGGGCTTCAGAAAGGTAATAAAGTTATATATCTGGACCTCATTTTGGAGGGAAAAAAAAATGGAGGTATTTCATTGAATATACATAGAAAATTTGTTGATGGTAATCAATATCTACACGCTACTAGTTCACACACCAAACCAAGTAAACTGAAGCAGCAAAAATACGGACAGCACACAATAAGAGAATTAAAAATTTGTGAAATGGACCTATGGGCTATTAGAAATCAAACCATATATAGTACTCAAAAAAATCTGTACAATATCACCCCATTACAAAAAGATTTCATAGATATGGTAAAAGATTGTCAGATTAGGGTCATGAAACCCGATAAGGGAGGGGGTCTAGCCTTTATGGACCATTACAAATATGTCGAGTACCTGGTTGTACACTTAGAGTCACCAGCTTATCAAATTTCATCTATTAATGAAATCAATGGAGCCTATAGAAAAATTAATAGCATGCTTTATGATTTACTTTTGGAGGGATACATTAACACCGACACTCTTAACTATCTCACTATGCCAGCTCCTAAAATTCCACTCTTTTTTGGTACCCCGAAACTTCATAAAGGACTTACTTCGCCCTCATTCAGACCAATAATAGATGGTAGAGGGTCTATTACTCAGGGATGTGCCAAGTACGTGGATAATATTCTGAAGCCTTTGATCAATTCAGAAATGCATATATGCAAAGATTCTTGGTCCTTCCTTAAAAACATTAATACTCTCATATATAATGACAGTATGGTATTCCTTACCATCGATATTAGGGACCTTTATACTGTCATTCCCCAACAAATTGGTCTCGCTTGGGTCAGAGAGTTTATGTTGCGTAAAAATGTCGATCATGATGTCATCAATTTGATCGAAACTCTCTTAGAAATTGTATTGTCTAACAATTTCTTTACCTTTGAGGGGAAGTTTTATCTACAAACTTCGGGTGTAGCCATGGGCTCGCCCTGCGGGGGATCTTTTGCCAACGCAGTCCTAGCTCATTGGGAGTCTAATTACCTATTTAAAGATGAACTCTTTTTACAATATGTCTCCTGGTATACAAGATACCAGGATGACATTTTTTGTATATGGGAAGGTCATAGTGACCTGATCCCGTCATTCATAGAGAACATCACTAAGTTAACTGACTTTCTTGAATTTACATATAAATTCGATGAAAAGGAGATCAATTATCTTGACATCACATTAATCAAAGATTCGTCTAAACAAAAGCTAAAAAGTAAAATATTTAGGAAGTCAACATATTCTAATGCCTTTCTTCATTTCTCCAGCAACCACCCCTACCACCAAAAGAAATCGGTGGTTAAGGGTCAGATGGTGAGGGCAGCCCGTATGGTGAGTGATCCAGATGACTTCTCTTTAGAATGTAATAATCTATTTGATATGTTTACTGCTAGGGGTTACCCTCAGCGATTACTATCTAACATCTTAACTGAAGTCACTAACAAAAGGCATATTGGACACTTTATGCCCTTGCTCTCTAACCAAGGTAACTATGACCCAGAACATTCCAATGACCATCTACATTCAACAACTTCAGGTAACATCAATCCCATTACTAACAACAATAGATTTAATACTAGTTTTATACAGACTTATTGTTTTGATTCTTTTAGAATCAGAGAAGTTGTGAATAAAAATTGGGAGATTATAAGGGAAGACAAAACATTGTGTTCTGTCCTGGGCGTTTGCCCTAAGATTACATACAGAAGGGGTGAAAATTTGAAAAGCATTTTTCAAAGGAATGCAGTTTGTAGGTCTAATAGACAGTGCGGTATGTTTAGATGTGGTGTATGTCCACAATGTAAATTCATTAGAGTCACAACAGCATGCATAATAAATGAGAAGGAATACAAGTGTAATGGGCATTATGATTGCGATTCTAAAGCCATCATCTATGCAGCTATTTGTGATTCTTGTAAAGCCTTCTATATCGGCAAGACCGAGAGAAGGCTAAAAAACAGAATCTATGAACATCAATATGCTGTTAAAAAACTTGATGTTAACAATGCTCTTGCAAGGCATTCCCTTGAGTCCCCAGGCCATGGGTTTCATTTTTTCATATTACAACAGCGTGAGATCGATTTAAGGGGAGGACCATGGCAGATTTTGTTAGAGATTGACGAACTGCTTTGGCAAATTAGGACTAGGGCCCATGTTTTCCCTGGCATTAATGAAAGCCTTTCTATCAAATGTGTACTAAAATGGCTCTCTCTTAATAGGTAAATAATCACATTAATTATTGTCATATTGGTTATAAGTATTTTTGTCAACTATCATCATGTCCCCGTGTGGGGTTGATTAAATCAAGTGGCATTTGTCACCATGAGACGTAATCATCATTGTTTCTGCAATAATCAGTTGTCAGTGACCAAAAAATTTTTTATAAGGCACATTTTTATGGTTATATTTTTATGGTTTTGGTCATGTTATTCCATTGTAAGTGAGTATTATATTGGTTCTAGTAGTTTCTCTGCTTTAATTTAATTTATTACCACTGGAGCGGAGGATTCTAGTCAACAATATCGTCATAGAATAGACATGAATGTTTAAATTCATCAATGGTATAATAAACCTTTCTTTGGTTAATTTTGTTAATATAAAATGTGGTCATAGTTACAGGCTTTAACTGCATACAGGAGCTTTAAAATAAGTCTTGGATATGATTCCCAAAATTCATGTTCAAAACCAGTTTTGGGAGCGCTTCTTGTATATAGCTTTAACAATAGCAAAAAATTTTCCAACAGGTGTCATATAAAAATATCAATAGTAAGCAAACACGAAGCACTAATAAATATAACTATTGCTTGTATTTGTATTTATATGAGGATAAGGCTTCAAGTTTATAACATTTTGTAAGTGTTTTTAAAGAACCTATCTTGACTTTTTAAGTCAGCAATATAACAAGGCATCTGGAGTATCAGTTATATGTTCTTTAAGGTTGTCATGGTTTCATTTAATTGAAGAATGCACTCTATCACGATAGGTTAATGAATTTTAATATGAATGTATTTAATAAATGGTCTGGAACTTGCGGTTGTCTGATGAAGGCGGGTTATTTGAACCTGCCGAAAGCGCTTACGTTTATTTGTCTGGATTGTGGATTAAATCGTGCTTTTTATTCTCTTATTGTGTGCTGTCCGTATTTTTGCTACACGCTACTAGTTGTCACCCACCCCATGTTTTGAAGGCTTTACCCTTCGGGGAATTATTACGTATTAAGAGACTATGTAGTGAAAAGGATTTATTACTAAGCGAGATAGGACAGACTAAGAACATGTTTTTGAGAAGGGGGTATGATCCGGATATTATGCAAGAATCCCGAAATAGAATGTGGGATGAAATAAGTATAGGTAATAATGTGAGAGGTAGTAACAATAAGTATAATTACAATTATATAGATTTTACATATGAAAATAGAATAAGGAATAAGAATTTAGTGGATTCAATCTATTATATGTCCATTTACAATATTAAGAGTGAAGAGGTGAGGACGCTAATAGAGTACTACTGGAAATATTTGATGGAGGATAGGTTTTTGGTGAAGAATTTGCCAAGGAAACCTTTTTTCTCCTATAAGAGGGGAAACAATTTGAGAGATATGGTAGTACACAGTAAATTTTGCATGCCAGCTGTGGATATTCCAGACACACCATCAGTTAGAGGGACTTTATGTTATAATAAATGCAGCATATGTACACATATTGTAAATGTGTTTCATAATATGAATGGAGTCAAGTTTGAACCTAGGGGCACCTATTCTTGTAGAAGTTAGGGAGTTATATATGCCCTGAGGTGCCCATGTCAGTTATATTATATAGGGGAGACAAAACGTGAATTTTGCATCAGATTCATGGAGCATTTGAGGGATATAAAGAACGTAAGGGAAGATAAAATGATTGCTTTATGTTTTAAAATGTTGCATAATAGTGATATTAATTTATTACAAGGTACAATTTTAGAAAGAGTGGAATGTTTACATAATAATGAAGATGTATTGAAACAAAAGTTATTGTATAAGGAAAGTATTTATATTTTAAAATATAAAACATTAGTGCCTAAAGGCTTAAACAATGAGTTGAGTTGGAAGTGTATACTTTAAGGGGGTAATTTATTGTTTAATTATTAATTGAATGTAATTAACTATGTGGTATATAAATGTGTGTGTTTTTTTGAGTATTTGTTATTCATTGAAGGTGGAGACACCAACGCGCTAGAATAAAAAGAATAGAAATATTGCTTTGCTGTTTGACCTCTTTGTTTACCACAGTCGGTGGTTTCTTTTGGGTCTGAGTTGTTTGTGTTATACTATTAGCATGGCTAGTCTAATATGCAAAGTCATAGAATGAATTATCATGACCATGATCAACAAAGACATAGGCAACCTTCAGACACTGGACCCAGTCCAATTTGCCTTTGTCAAAGGAAGGTCATGACAACTAAACCTGGTGGACTTCTATGAGAAGGTCACCAAGGCAATGGATGTGGAGAAAATGGTACATATCAACTACCTGGACCTGGGTAAGGTGTTCAATACTATACCACACTCGTGTATGCATAACAAACTCACTAAAATATGCATAAACCCCTACACAGCTCACTGGATTGCCATCTGATCACAGACATGACCCAGAAAGCCAGGATTAGTGAGATGACCTCCGGTAACAGGTCAGTCACCAGTAGGGTACCCTAGGGCTCCATTCTGAAACTGCTCCTATTTGGCATCTACTTCTCAGAGGTAAAGTCTAAGGTAAATGGCAATTGACTGCAAATTGGGAGCCATAACAGAATCCCCATGAAATAAACATCTGACAGTAGGGTTTAACACAAACAAATGACTGATGTCAAATTTACACACTAAAACTCATGACCAAGACATCTGGAAAAACTGTAGAACTATACAAAATGAGCAAAACTATAGGTTCATAGGTTCATAGACAGGTACTAGGCTATCGGCCCTAGGGCCCATACAAGCCTAGCCAAAAAATGTATCCTGGCTTTCGCCACCCAAGAAATTTATTTTCCTGTGCCCCTGTTGAGCAGAGCCACAGAAGTGATCCCTGGGGTGAATTTCCCATTTCCCATCCAATCATCAAGATTTGTCTTGAAGAGTGCTAATGAGGAGCTCTGTTTGACATAGATAGGTAGTCTGTTCCAGAGTATGGGAAGTCTCTGGGACAGGAATCTATCCCTCCAGCATGTTCTGTTTATTGTGGTGACAAGGATTAGGTCCCTAGAGAGTGTAGCTCGGAGGGATTGGGATTTCTTTAAGTGGAGCATGTCCAACAGCTCTGGGTTTGACATAGCTTTGTATGTTAGGCAGAGATCGCCCCTGAGTAGGTGATATGCGATGGAGTAAAGCTGTAGTTTTTTGAGACAGTCTGCATAGGGCATCTGTTTGAGGCCAGTAATCCTCTTTGTGAGGTATTTCTGTGGTCTTTCCAGTTGTTGTGGATGTCTTGTGAGGTACATACCAAAAGGGGCATTCTACACTATAATGGGTATAATGAGTGATGAGTAGAGGGGAACAATTACCTCTTTTTTTCTGGATGAGAATCCTTTTGTGATGAGATGAGCCACGTAGAAGGATTTCCTGACCACTGTGGCGATGTGATTATCAAAGGAGAGACTACTGTCCACCTGTGTCCCAAGGTCTCATCACATTTTCGGCATTAAGTAGACTACCAGCTATGTGGTAGTTCATGGGTACAGAGTTTTTACCAAAGGGGATGACAATACACTTTTTTGCATTGAGCTTCAGGTCATGGCTTTGACACCAGGTATCTGTCTCAGTGAGGCCCTTTTGTAGTTTGTCCACATCATTAGGAGTTTTGATTATGGCTCCTAGTTTGCAGTCATCTGCAAACTTTGTTAGCCAAAGACCTTCTGTGTTGGCCTGCACTTCAGAGAAGTAGATACCAAACAGGAGAGGACCCAGGACTGAACCCTGTGGTACTCCACTTGTCACTGGTCTGATGTCGGATTTGGAATCCGCTACTTTCACAGTGTGGGTTCTGTCCATGAGCCAGTTGGCAACCCATCTTGTGACATAGGGATTTATACCCAGTTTAGTGAGCTTATCTATAATTCCAGAGTGGGGAATGGTGTTGAAAGCCTTGGCGAGATCTATATAAGCTGTGTGAACCATTTTACCCTCATCTATGGCTTTGGTGACTGCTTGAAAGAAGTCAATCAGGTTTAGGAGACATAATCTGCCTTTTACAAATCCAAACTGGGTAGGGTCCAAAGTTTGGAGATTACCAATGTCTTTGTTTATGAGTTCCACGATGATACGTTCCATGGCCTTGCAGACTAGGCTCATCAGGCTAATGGGCCGGTAGTTCCTAGGGTCCGTTGTGGCTCCCCCTTTGTGGAGTGGGATAACCGTCGCGGTCCGCCATTCAGTGGGTACAAAGCCTGAGGTGAGGCAATGATTGAACATGGTACTTAGGTAGGGTGCCAGTTCATTCTGTAGTTCATGTAGAACGCAGCCTGGGATATTGTCAGGTCCCATGGATGCTGTGTTCTTGGCTTTGGAGAGTGTGTTTTTACCTGTGCAGCCGTGATTATAGGAACTTTGCATTCTTCCGGTATAGAGATGGGCCCTCTAGGGGGTGAGAGGGGGATAAAGTTAGCACTGAACCTATCTGCTAGGATGTTGGCAATATCAGTTGGTTCTGTATATTTAGTGCCATTGTGCTGTAACTCAGAGCAGATCTGAGTGCTCCCATTTAGATTCTTGACATAGCTATAGAATGCTTTGTGGTCGTCTTTAGAGTCAGTGGCAATTTTGTTTTTGTAACTAGCTTTGGAGGATTTTATGAGGGATCTTAGCTTCTTACTGAGGTTGACCAGGGAGTTCCTCCAGTCATGGGATTTTACTCTTTTTTTGCAACAGTTTCTTTCTTCTGTTGTAGAGTTTGTTTATGGCAGAGGACCACCAGATTGGCTTCCTTTTTTTGGTGGATAACATCTTGGTTCTGTTAGGGATAGCATGATCCATGCACTCATGTAAGTGCTTATAAAGAACACAGCATCCATGGGACCTGCCCCCAAAAGGAGAGATATCTATACCAAGCGATTGCAGCCCCCCAAACATCTCCAACGCCCAAGTGAGAACTGCTCTCTCCAAAGCAAAAAACACAGCATCCATGGGACCTGATGGTGTCCCCGGCTGTGTGCTCCACGAACTCAACGAGGAATTAAACCCACAGCTAGGACAGCTGTTTAATCATAGTCTTACCTCTGGATACGTACCCAGGGAGTGGCGCACTGCAACTGTGGTCCCACTTCACAAAGGCGGTGCCTCCACCGACCCTGGAAATTACCGGCCCATTAGCTTGACAAGCCTTATCTGCAAAGCCATGGAGAGGATCATAATGGACCTCATAAATAAAGACATAGGGAATTTGCAGACTTTGGATCCATCCCAGTTTGGCTTTGTCAAAGGCAGATCATGCCTTCTAAACTTGGTTGACTTTTTCGAAACAGTCACCAAAGCCATTGATGAGGGAAAGGCAGTCCATACAGCCTACCTCGATCTGGCGAAGGCCTTCGATACAATAGCCCACTCGGGTATCATTGAAAAACTCATCAGCTTAAATGTTAACCCATACATCACAAGATGGGTTGCAAACTGGCTGAGTGACAGAACCCACAGGGTCAGAGTTGCTGGCGCCATGTCAGACTCAAAGCCTGTCACAAGTGGTGTACCACAGGGCTCAGTCCTGGGCCCACTCTTGTTTGGCATCTACTTTTCTGAAGTACAAGCAAACACAGGAGGGTTATGGCTGACAAAGTTTGCAGATGACTGCAAACTGGGCCATAGTAGAAAACACATCTGACACAGATATCCTTCAGAAGGGTCTCACAGAAACGGATAACTGGTGCCAGAGCCATGGCCTAAAGTTAAATGCCAAAAATGCATAGTCATACCCTTCGGGAAAAACAAGGTTACCCTAGCTACCAAATAGGTGGCAATCCACTGAGCACAGAAGAAGTTATCAGGGACCTGGGGACCCAGGTTGATAGTAGTCTGTCATTCGACACCCATGTAGCTAAAGTAGTTAGGAAGACCTTCTACATTGCCCACCTTATCATGAAGGGATTCTCATCTAGATCAAGGGAGGTCATAGTCTCCCTATACTCATCACTCATCAGACCAATGATTGAGTACAATGCCCCATTCGGAATGTATCTGACCCGACACTTGCAGCAGCTGGAGAGGCCACAAAAGTTCCTCACCAAAAGGATAAAGGGTCTCAAACATCTGTCCTATGCTGCCCGACTGAAAGAACTCCAGCTCTATTCAGTTGCTTACCGCTTGCTCAGAGGTGACCTTTGCCTAACATATAAGGCCATGTCAAACCCAGATTTGATGAATATGCTTCACCTCAAAAAATCTAGATCCGTCAGTGCCACAAGGGCAGGAGGCTTAAACCTCAACACGGCTATTAATAGGACGTGCTGGAGGGATAGATTCATCACCCAAAGACTCCCTATGCTGTGGAATAAAATCCCGGTATATGTGAGGCAGAGCACCTCGCTGGCCTTGTTCAAGAGAAATCTTGACCAATGGATGGGAGATCGCAGATATACCCCAGGGATTACCTCAGTGTCACTGCTCGACAGAGGCACAGCAAAATAATGGGTATAGTTCCCCATACTAAAGGGGTGGCGTAAGCCACAAAACTATGGGCTAGGCTTGTAAATGCCCTCGGGCAGATAGCCTAGTATGAACCTATGAACCTATGAACCTATTTGTGTAGGATTCGGCAGTCATACCTCTATTGTCCATCTGCATGGGTGTCATGAAGTTTGCCACTTCTGTCTTAAGAAGTGTGAAGTTGGCTTTGGAGAAGTTTTTTACAATGGTTTCCCTAATTGGGGCTGATGGTGGGATGTGGATGTCTAGGCTGATTAGCTTGTGGTCGGATCTGACCAACGAGGAATTGACCTCTAGTGTGGAACACCGGTTTCCCATGTTGGTAATGACCAGGTCTAGGATATTGCCGCCCCTGGTGGGGGTGTGAATAAGTTGATCCAAGGCGTTGGAATTTATGAATTCTAGAAAACGTTGAGCAAAAGAGTTGGTACATGAGCAGTTTTCCCAGTTAATGGTGGGGTAGTTGAAATCGCCCATTATTAGGGTGTTGGGTTGCATCCTAATACTTTCCAGTGTATCAAGAAATGAAGAGTGTGAATCCTGGGGCATGGTGGGGGGTCTGTCGCAAGCTACAGTTTGGATTGCGGTCTTCCCAGAGTTAGTTGCACTTGGATAATCTCGGATGCATTATGCTGTGCAACTAGCCTGGAGGTGTGGATATCCTTAATGAATATGGACACGCCTCCGCCTTTAGTGCTTCTTTCTGGGTTAGGTGGCCGAAAGGTGTGGTATGAATTGAGGCCTGGTAATGCAAGGGTGCTCTCTGGAGCTTTGAACCAGGTCTCTGCCACTGCACAGATGTCAATGTTCTCCATTTTAAGGAGTGCCCCGAGTGAGTGCATTTTGAGATTTAGACTTCTAACATTGAGTAGCATTACCCTCAGATTTTGCTTGCTTGTACCTGTTACGGTGGTGAATTTGTCATTTGAACCTTGCCTAAAAAGGCACTATAGGGTTGGCAAGAGCCTTAGCCAGTATCCGGAATCCTAAGGGCGACAGGTGCAGGTGCTATAAATTATAAATTATTATAGGTGCTATAAATTATAAATGCTGCAAAAAAAAATTATCATAACTGATAAGAAAACCTATTTCTCCTCACAACTATCCTCCAAAAATAAGAATAAAAAAAAGTTCTGGAAATCTGTATCCTCCCTTCTTATCTCGTCACATTCAAAACCCATCACCCTGTTCTCACAAAGACCCTTACCAGATATTTAACACCCACTTCACTGAAACCATTCAAAAACTAGTCAAGGACTCATCCTCACAAAAAATTCCTAATTTCAAAATACCACACAGATAGACACCACATCTACCTCTTTACACACAATAGCTCACTCTAATAGTATTCCACCCAACCCACCCTTCTCACTACAACCTGTAACTACATCCCTAATTCTAAAATTGCTAACCAAACTAAAGCCCTGCTCACTCTCTGCTGATAACTTATCACCTGAATACCTACAGCTTGTGGCCAGAGCTATAGCTTACCCTGTTAGTATTCTTATCAATCATTCTATCACTGTATCTTATGTGCCCCACTATGGAAAAATCCATTATAACCCCACTACACAAAGGCAGCAATGCCCATGATCTTTCAAACTACTGGCCAATCTCCGTTATCTCCTCACTATCAAAAATCCTGGAAAAATGCATATAAACCCAACTCCTACATCACCTCACCAGCAACCACCTCCTAGCTCCCATCCAACATGGTTTCTGCCCAGGTCATAGTACAACCACAGCTCTACTCTATTTCACTGATACTGTGAATAAAGCTCTTGATGTTGGCCTATCAACCTCAGTACTCCTGTTAGACCTATCAAAAGCTTTAGACATAGTATCACACCCTAAGCTATTACAACACTTAGAAAAACTAGGATGGTCTCCCAGTGTAATAACCTGGTTTTCCTCTTACTTAATGATAGGCAGCAATCAGTTAAATGGCAAAAGCAACAATCAGAGTACCTACCAAACAACACAGGTGTCCCCCAAGGGTCCATTTTAGGACCAATACTTTTCAATATATTCATTAATGATCTAAATAAAGCCTTCTAACAAAGCATATTGATTCAATATGTGTATGATTCAGCTCCTTCAACAATTTCACAAACCTCCAGAAGATCACCCAAGATGCTTTCTCCTCCATAGAAACCTGGCTAAATGACATCTAATTAATGCTGAACCCCAAAAAAAACTAAACTGTTACTATTCTCACCAAAACCTCAACATGTAGATTTCAAAATCTTTTCACAAAACAAAAATTGAACAGGTGCAATATGCAAAGCTTTTAGGAATTACTATTGATGACAAACTTTCCTTCGAACAACACACACTCAATACAGTAAAAAAAAAACACTTCAAACTGGGCAAACTATACCATCATAAACTTTACCTAGATAAACAACTAAGTTACAACTAGTTAACACCTTACTTATCCCATCCCTCTTGTATGGAAGCCCTATTTTCACCAACCTCCACATATCTCTCAGTAATAAGCTGCAATCATGCTACTACAAAATAGCAAAATTTTCCTCCAACATGCCCACCCGCACACACCACTGCATTGCTGTCTCAAACCTGTCCTGGCTAGAATTTCACCACCATCTCTACTATACTCAATTAACATTTGCTCATAAGCTAATTTTCCAACCTGACAGCTGTCCCACACTACACTCTATCTTGCACACATACACGCCTACTCGTACCCTCCGCTCCTCAGATAAAACCCTTCTAAATGTGACTAGACCCAATAAGAGAGCAGGAGAATGTCTATATTCACATATCATTGCCAGACTGTGGAACAACTTCCCTTCTTCAATTATTCAGCATTATTCACTTAAGACTTTTAAAACTGCTTTCAAAACCCACTTTTTAAACAATCCCATCTGTACCTGTGAAATACAGATAAGCCCCCTTAACTTCACAAACATATTATACTAGGAATCTGCCTTAACCCTCACTGACATCTGCTATTTCTCAGCTGAGTCATTTATTTCTCCAACCTATGAAATGTATCAGTTACTATGTTTTTCTTGGCTACTTATGTGCATTGAAAGTTTGCTATACTTTACTAATGTTTCACTACTATTATTCTGATTGAATGTGTATCACTGAGAATCTACATGCATCTCTGCAGCACTATATTGTTTTTGTACTTATTCTTGTATAATTATTGTATAATACTTTTAACTGTGGAGCTTTTCTTCCTGGGCCTCCACTGAAAATGGGTTTCTGACCCAGTGGACATTCCCGGTCAACACATGTCAATAAATAAACAAATAATTGCTGTCCCTTTTTGGAAAGTGGACACCCAGGCAAATTACTCCATTGATAAGACACCCCTAAGAGTTGACTCGGTAGTCAGAGATCTTGGAACATATGTAGACAGTATTCTGGAATTTTACCAAAATGTGGCCAATGTAGTAAGAAAATCATTTTACGTCACCCAACTTATAAGTATGAGCATGGCATCCTAGTCCAAGATAATCATAGTGCCACTTTATTTGGCCCTTATCAAACACATCTTTGAGTATAATGCTCCCTTTGACATGTACCTGACCAGACATATGCAGCAGATGGAACCTCCACAAAAGTTCCTTACCAGGAGAATCCAGGGTATACACACATGGTTCTATATAGATCACCTTAAAGTTCTATCTCTATACTCTGTCTCTACAGGCTACTGACAAGCAATCTATGCCTGGCATACAATGCATTCTCACATCCAGCTGTGATGGATCTTTTGCACATCCACAAAATGAACCACATCAGAACCATTAGATCTAAGGATTTAAATTTTACTTGTGACATAAATAAGATATGTTGGTGAGAGAGATATGTGTATCAGATGATCCCCATGCTCTGGAATAAGTACCCAATACATGTGAATCAGAATCTATCCCTAACTCTGTTTAAGCATAACTTTGATCATTGGATGGGAGAATGGAAATTCATCCTAGTCTGGTCCCCATGTCTCTAACAGATAGAGGCAGACAGTTGGCCCAGCTAACTTTCCCCTCCCCATATAACCTCTAGAAACTTCCTAACTAACATAGCCCCTCCTAATAAATGCCCATGATAGATAAGGACACATTGGGATCAGATTGCAATGCATGGCTGGGCTTATAAAGGCCCTGGTGGTTGTTAGCCTAGTATATACCTATGAACCTATAGGCTAAACATTTAAAAATTGATTGCCGAGAAAAAAAAATCTGGTTATGACATCAGGGAATTTCTCTTTTGAGTCCTCTCAATACTAGACCTCAAGGATTGCTTAAGCAGGTTCTTTATATTTTCTTGAATAAATTATGTTAAGCCATGTGATTCCAAACCTTCTTTTAAACTAAGAATACTTACATTAGTTCAACTTGCTCTGTTTTCAAGGTCATCAGTTTAATTTACTGACTTGAGGATGAAAGCACACAGTTCCTCAAATTCTCAGACTTGACATGCAGTGATCATTCTCAGGGTTAGTAGTTCCTGTTGCTATTGTCTCAACATTCTATCTGAATGTTGTAGTTTCTTGTTGTGTGGAGCATTTCGAGCTTTGAACAGTAGAATTTCATTCAGCATAGTGTGAAACATGGAAGACAAGCCCACTTGTGGGCTTAATTACTTTAACAGCCTGTTTGGTTTCTGAAACTTTTAACACCATCAATCTAATCCCAGATGAAGCCAAGGCCAGAAATGAATTATCTCAGACAGCAGTGCTATACTTCAAGAGTTTTTAAGGTCTAAAGGATTCAGATTTCAGGTACTGACATACAAGTCTTTGTTTGTACTCAGTTCCAAGAGTTAGATGAAGTTGTGATTGAATAGGCTCATAGGCACATGCAGCTGCCATGATCCACTTCTGCTTGCTTTCTCATTTCCGTATGCACTCCTCTCTCCCGGATTTATGAAAGCTTGCATGGAATGCAAAAAGAGTGTAGGAGCTCACGCCGGCAATATGTCTGCCATGCGATCCAGGTACAGCCAGCAGGGGCGTGCACGAGAGATGCTAAAGCTACTCTTGCACGGACAGTGTCATGGTATGCAAATTACCTCATTTGCTGGTGAAAGCCATGCAAACGAGGTAAATTTGTGATCCAGGAAACACTAACCTGTCCGTGGAAGATTAGTGTTAGCTGCAGAAATGTGCTTTGTTGGTAACGGAGTACATTTCTGCAAATAGCTAAACAGAGCTATGAAAGCTCCAAATAAAGGATGCATAGAGTTGAGGAAGCATGCCAATGGCCAAATATAAGGCCATTGGCATTATATAATGTTTAAAAATAAAACAATTTAACTTTTTTTTTTCCCCGATCTTCGATGTTTAAGCATAGCCCAGCACTGCTCAAATCTGCGGCACTTATAAAAACAAGAAAATAATTAAAAAAAGCCAAAAATAGGCATTTTCACTAAAAAGCTTATTCTGCCATGCAGGTGAATGGCAGGCTGAAGACAACATGGCCACTGAGTAGTGGTTGCTAAGGGGGGGAAGCTCAGTGTGAGAGATGTAACCATGCATTACTAGGCAATCCTATGCAAATGAGGATAAGGATAGTGAATCCCAATTTTCCCCAGCATGTGAGGCATGTCCCAAGAGTGTAAGAGTAGGAGTAGGTGAGTAGAAGAGTAGAATATAGGTGACATCATGAGGGGGTGTGTCAGACAGGCTGCAAGCTAATTGGACCACAGTGGCTTTTGTTTGCTTCGAGTTACTCAGGATTGCAAGAGGCATGTCTACAGTTGTCCTATTTGAAAACCTCAAACCAAAGGTGCACACTGTTAGAAGATAAGAAACTCCTTGCAAACGTGCAGACAGCGTGTGCACGCGTGTGCATGTGTTTGCGCGGCGCTGCCCTGGGTGGAAACAGAAAGGCAAAAGGAAGGAAAAGAAGTAGTAGGAAGTTAACAAAGGAAAGCTAGCAGAGCTGCCAGATGAAATATATCAGAAGCAGCCAATTACACAGGCAGCAGACTAGCCCAGCTGAGCCCAGCACTTTAAACTCTGCGAACACCATTCCCCCCTGTTTTTCCTCAAGAACTCTGCAATACTGCAGTATACAAGGAGGGAAAGCTTAAAAAGCTTAAGTCAGACAAAATGTTAGGGGCTGCTCTTGCTATCATAAACCAACATGCGCAAGGTGCTGATGGTGGTGATGTTGTGAATGCTGCTGAGCAACGCACAGTAAGGAGACGGAGAAGAGTGTACAGACTCAGGGTAACCTACCAGGGGCTACATGAGCTGGAGATAGTGGAGCACTATAGGGTGGACAGAGACCTCCTACAGCAAATTGTTGAGCTTTGCCGGCCACGCCTCGCACACAGAACCAACAGAGGGGAACCCATGCCAGTGGATACCAAGGTATGTGTAGGCCTAAGAATACTAGCTATAGGTACCCTCCAAAGACCAACTGGTGATATGATGGGGATTCACAGGCATCAACATCCAGGGTACTCCACCAGTTCCTGGATGCCATATCAGCACATGTTGGTGACCATGTATATTTCCCCAATTCCCGTGAGGCATTGGCCAGCAATATGCGTCTTTTCCACCAAATAGCAGAATACCCTGAGGTAGTGGGTGCAATAGACTGCATGCACATATGCATCAAAGCACCACCCGGTGAGCGGGGTAGGGTCTACATCAAGTGCAAGGGCTTCCCCTCCATCAACTGACAATTTGTGTGCGATGCCCTGGGCATAATAATGAATGTGTGTGCTGGATACCCTGGAAGCTATCACGATTCCCAAATTTGGCATTTGACCCAGCTGTACCAGAGATTTGCCAATAGGGACATCCCTGAGGGTCACCTAGTCGGGGATTCTGGATATGCACTGGAGCCGTGACTGATGACACCCATCAGAAATGCACACACAACTGAACAAGAACTCCATAATGAGGCACACGCACAAACAAGAAACATAATTGAGCATGTGTTTGGGATGCTCAAGTCACGGTTCCAGTGCCTGGACACAAATAGTGGAGCCTTACAGTACTCACCAACTACATGTACTCAAATTGTTATGGTACGTGCCATGCTACACAATATGATCCTGCGGAAATAGCTGCAGCAGGAACAGCATGGGGCAGGGCCAAACAGCCCCCCACCATTGCCAAGACCTGCACAGGCACAGCATGACTTGGAGGAGGAACAACCTGAGCCTGCCCCAGTAGGCAGAAGGAGGAGGCGTGCCCAGTATGCCCTGGCCTTGGAAAAGAAGCAACGCCTAGCACATACACTGACTCAGTATGAACCCTGGAAATGACACCTCTCTCTGACTCGCACATACACTAAAAGGGATGCCTAACTTGACACTACCTGTTTTCAAACATGTATAGGGAGTGTACTATGTGCATCTGACATAGGCAGCCCTGCAGCACCACCTGAGGCATGAGTGCCCTATTTTAAGCAATATAAAGCACTGCTAAGCACATTTTACCAGCATTGAGAATATTTAAATACAATCTGGCATAGCTGTGCACCGCGCTAACCAGAGCAACGTCGGGCAACATCGGGCAAAGTTGGGCAATGTTGGGCAAAGTGCCCAGCAGGAAAATAAAAAACAGTGACAGGGCTCGAACTCAGGATACTATGCACTATAGTCACAGTACTGAACCACTAAGCCATGACAGCATTTCACTGGCACAGACACAACTTAAGTCACTCACACATACCAGTTGGGGGGGGTCACATACCTAACAGTCACAGCCAGCAGGACAATTGTAGACAAACGCAAACACAAACAAATGATGTATCATGCCCTCTGAAGAGGCATATGAGTAACCTCTCCCCAGGCCTATGCAGACAGATAACAGCAGGCCAGGCAGTGTGATGTGGGTTGGGTAGGCTATGAAGTCACAAACTAATATGTGTGTAATTGGAAACTAAGGTCTTTAGTACAGTGGTATGCCTCAAGCCAGTATGATAGGCAACAATACAGACTGAAATGGAGTACCTGACATAGCATTGCAGGCCTAGCAAATGTGTATAAGTGTCAGGTGTACCCCTCATCCTATGTACACCCACAGTAACAATCAGGTGTGCCCCCCCCCCCCCGGGTAGAAATATACAAATAATAACTGTCTCCTCTGTATGAAGAAACATTGATAAGTCAATGCAAATTGACTCATGGAAGCCCTGCAGGCACAGCGTGCTACCTGTCGATGTACAACACAAAAGTGAGCCCTGAAGTAAAAAACAACTTGAATTTTTACACACATATATAGTATATATATGCCCATAGTGGGCATGCTCACAATTTAGCAAATGTCAGTCAACAACATACTGAAAGGTCATACTAGGCATGCTCACACTCTTAAACACATGAAGCAAATTTCAGACAACATACTCAAAGGTCATACTGGGCATGCTCACACACAAACGAAGCAAATTTCAGTCAACAACATACTGAAAGGTCATACTGAGCATGCTCACACACTTAGGCCATGTCTGAGTACAACAGTGGGCCACACATATCTGGCAGTTGCAGTTCTTACTCCAGACACATGTCACTATTCACCAATCCTGCCTTACACACACAGTGATATGAAAACATACCCATATAATATATTGGACCCCTGTCATAATCAAACTATGTAATACAAGTAAGTTGTTCAAAGAAAGTGAAAATCCAAAGAAGATCAATAAATCTCAGATCAGTATTATCAAGAAACAATGAGAACTCCTAACATTATCCAAGCCATGTTCTGCCAAAAATATTGCCAAAGAGTCCATAGAGAACCATGAAACTTTCTTTAGGTATGTCATAAATATCAATGTAAACTCATATATGTTTTGAGTCAGTGCAAAGTGTAAATGAATACATGTACATGACTGACATTGCCAACATCTTGTCAGACAGATTCATACATATTTATCCCCCCCCCCACTGACAAAAGGGCCCATTACCATACCTGGAGATTGTGAAAACCTAGAAATCACATATACAATGGTTAAACAGCTCTATCCAAACCTTAAAACACGGTGTCTATGGGATGACATGGTGTCCCTGGCTGTGTCATATGTGAACTCCAAAACAAACAGACCCAGCACCTGAACAGTCTGTTGAGACTCACCCTCTGTACAGGATATGAAACTATTGTCTTCTAAGCCTAATAAGCCTGATCTGCAAGGCCATGGAGTCCATCATTATGGAACTCATAAACAGAGCTACTGGGAACCTACAAACACCCAACCCTACCCATTTTGGTTTGGTCAGGGGCAGATCATGGTCCCTAAACTTGCTAGACAGTTTTCAAGGCAGTTACCCAGGACATACATCAATGAAATGAGCTCCACATGGCCTACATAGACCTTGAAAAGCCCTTTTCCAACATCCCACACACATGTTGTATCCACAAAATAAACAACCTGTGCATAAAAATGTATGTCATCTGATGGATTGCCAACTGGGGCACAGATAGATCCCACAAGGTAAGAATTGTAGTCTCCCTGTTGGACTGTAAGCTGGTAACAACTGCTGTCCCCCATGGCTCAGTCCTGGAACCCCTCCTGTCTGGTGTATACTTTTCATAAATACAGTCAAACACTTAGCAAAGTTTGTGGATGACTGCAAAAAGGTTGTCATAATCGATGTTTGGGACAACAGAGACATCCTTAAAAAGGGTCTCAGTCAGACAGATGCAGTGTCAAAATTATGGCCTCGCGCTACAGTAATGCAAATACCACATAGGTGCCAAAATCCTAAATATGGAGGTAATAATAAGGGATCTATGGACACATGTGGATAGTCATCTCTACCTTCAGAAACACATTCACAAAGTGGTTAGAAAATCATGCTATGTGTTCCCACAAATTGCCAAAATCTTTGCATGTAGGTCAAAGGAGGTTCCCTCTACTCATCAGTCGTCAGACCCATCAGAGAGTACCACGGCACACTTGCGATGAATCTGACTAGGCACCTTCAGCAGCTGGAAAGACCAATGAAGTACCTCAACAAGAAGATTACTGGCCTCAAACAGTTGCCCCATGCAACAAGACTGAAGTAACTCAATCTGTACTCTGTTGCATACCATCTACTCAGGCAATCTCTGCCCAACAGACAGGTCCATGTCCAATGCAGAACTGATGTAAATGCTCTATCTGAAGTAAACCCAAGCTCACTGTGCCACATGCTCTAGGAATGTAATCACCACAACAATAAATAGAACATGTTGGAGGCATACATTATGAACTCACAGACTTCCTTTGCTTTGGAACAGGCTCCCAACCTACATTAAGCTGAGTCCCTCACTGACACTCTTCCAGAGGAGCCTTGATGAGTGTATGTGAAATTGAACTGTCACACCATGGATCACTTCATCAGCTCTACTACACAGAGGCATAGGGAACTAACCCCATGTGTGGTGATAGCTGCACACTCTGGCCATACTAATATATGCCTTCAGGTAGATAGTCTATTACCTACCTATGCACCTATATATGTAGAGGGAACACAGTATAATAAGCCAAAGATGGATGGGCAGAGTTGTGTGTAAGAGGGTGACTATGACAGGGAGCCATCCAGGACTGTCCCACCCAGCACAGATCCCAATGGCATAAAAGTCATGGGGTGCACATCTCACCCACTGTACATAATAGCCACCAGTATCTATAAGCATTACAGTGCATGTGGTGCATGTGCCTGCTGTAAAATATGACTGTACAATGAAGTACACATCTACTATCTGTAGACATGTACCAGTCACATAGGTATGTAGTAGACTATCTTCATGAAGGCATATATTAGCCTAGGCAAGTTGTGAAACTTTCACCACCCCATTGGTTAGTCTCCTAAGCCCTAGTTCTAATAGTTAGTACCCTAAGCCCCTTTCTAGTGGGGCTGCTGATGCGATGCCGGCGTGAATTGTCTGTTTCCCATCCACTCATCAAGGTTCCTATTGAAGAGTGTCTGTGAGGGGCTCTGTTTGATGTACATTGAGACTCTGTTCCACAGTAAGGCAAGTCTCTGGGATGGTACTCTATCTCACCAGCATGTTGTATTTATTGTTGTGATGAGGTTCAAATACCTGGAGTGTGTAGTGCAACTCAATTTTATTATCCGTAGATGGAGCATGTTCAACAGTTATGTGTTGGACATGGCTCTGTATGTTAGGCAGAGTGTGCCTTTGAGTAGGCAGTACACAACAGAGAACAGATTTAGTTTTACCAGTTGTGTTGCATGACACAACTGTTTGAGGCCAGTAATCCTCTTGGTGAGGTACCCCTGTGGTCTCTCCAGCTGCTGGATATGCTTAGTCAAGTACATCCAAAATGGTGCATTGTACTCAATGATGGGTCTGATGACTTAACAGTAGAAGGCCACCACTACCTCTTTTGATCCTGATGCAAACCCTTTGTTGATTAGGTGGGCCACATAGGATTTCCTAATCATTTTGGCAACATGATTGTCAAAGGAAAGATGACTATCTACTTGTATCCCCAGATCACTTATTACCTTGTCAGTTTTTAGGGGGTAACACCTATGTGGTAGTTTGTGGGTACTTTGTTTTCCCCAAAGGGGATTACTATATATTCTTTCACATTGAGCTTGAGGCCATGATTCTGACACCTCACATCTGTCTCATAGAGTCCCTTCTGGAGAATATTTGTGTCATCTGGGGAAACTATTATGGCAAACACTTTACAGTTCCCAGCAAACTTAGTCAACCACAACCCTCCTTTGTTTGCATGTACTTCTGAGAAGTATGTACCAAACAGGTGGGCCCCAGGACTGAACCCTGGGGGACACCAGTTGTTACCGGTTTAGAGTCTGACATGTAGCCAGCAACTCTTAATTTGTGGGATCTATCTGTGAGCCAGTTTGCAATCCATCTTGTGAAGTATGGAGTTATGCCCAGGTTGGTGAGTTCATCTATGATATCTGACTGGGGAATGGTGTCAAAGGCCTTAGCAAGGTATAGGTAGGCTGTGTGGAGCTCATTTCAATCATCTGTAGCCTGGGTAACTGTCTCAAAGAAATCCACCCAGTTCAGGAGGCATGATCTGCATTTGACAAAGCCAAACTGGGTGTGCTCAACTGTGTGAAGATTCCCAATGTCTATACTGTTGACTTCGATTATGATTGGCTCCATTGCCTTGCAGAACAGACTCATCAGGCTCATAGAGCAGGAATGCCAAGGGTCTTTTGTGGCCCTACCCCTGTGGAGTGGAAAGAATGTTGCTGTGCAACATTCTATGGGTACATATCCTGTAGAGAGGATGTAGAGAGAGGTGTAGGTATCCTTGATGAATATGGATACATCCGCACCCTATGTGCTATGATCCAGGTTCTAATGCTGGAAGGTAGGGAATGAGTAGTATCCTGGTAGTGCTGGCGTGCTCTCTGGAGCCTTGAACTAGGTTTCTGTTACTGCACAGATATCAATATTCTCCATACTGAGAAATGCCTTGAGTGTGCGCATTTGGAGGCTGAGGCTTCTTGCAGTGAGTAGCATTTAGCTCACTTTGTGGTTATTTGTGTTGGTTACAGGGTTTGGTTTGTCCTGAGTGTCCGGTGTTCCACACCTGAAGTCAACGCCTCATTGGTCCGCTCCGACCATCAGCTAATTACCCTGCATATCCACATTCTGCCCCCACCCCCCATTAAAGAAACCATGTTAAAAAATTTCTCCAAAGCCAACTTCATGCTTCTTAAGACAGAAGTGGTGAACTTCAAGACACCCATAAAGATGGACAATACAGTTACGACTACTGAATCTTACATGATTGCACTTTATAAGCACTTACATGAGTGCATGGATCGTACTATCCCAAACAGAACCAAGACGCTATCCTCCAAAAAAAGGAAGCCAATCTGGTGGTCCCCTGCCATAAACAAACTGTACAACAGAAGGAAGAAACTGTTGCAAAAGAGTGTAAAATCCCATGAGTGGAGGAGCTCCCTGGTCAGCCTCAGTAAGAAGCTGCGATCCCTGATAAAATCCTCCAAAGCTAGTTATGAAAACAAAATCTCCACTGATTCTAAAGACAACCACAAAGCATTCTATAGCTATGTCAAGAATCTCAATGGCAACACTCAGATCTGCTCTGAGTTACATCACAATGGCACTAAATATACAGACCCAACTGATATTGCCAACATCCTGGCAGATAGGTTCAGTGCTAACTTTACCCCCCTCTCACTCATTAAAGAGCCCATCTCTATACCGGAAGAATGCAAAGTTCCTGTAATCACGGCTGCACAGGTAAAAACCACACTATCCAAAGCCAGGAACACAACATCCATGGGACCAGACAACATCCCAGGCTACGTTCTACATGAACTATAGAATGAACTGGCACCACACCTAAGTACCATGTTCAATCATAGCCTCACCTCAGGCTTTGTGCCTGCTGAATGGTGCACATCGATGGTTATCCCACTACACAAGGGGGGAGCCACCATGGACCCGGGGAACTAGCGCCCCATCAGCCTGATGAGCCTGGTCTGCAAGGCCATGGAAT
Source organism: Protopterus annectens (assembly GCF_019279795.1). Taxonomy (NCBI): domain Eukaryota; kingdom Metazoa; phylum Chordata; order Ceratodontiformes; family Protopteridae; genus Protopterus; species Protopterus annectens. The sequence continues at coordinate 1,001,794,503 of NC_056730.1, read as the reverse complement.
GTATCATCATAGAACCTATAAACAAAGACATTGGTAATCTCCAAACTCTGGACCCCAACCAGTTTGGGTTTGCAAAATGCAGATCATGTCTCCTAAACCTGATAGACTTCTTTGAAGCAGTCACCAAAGCTGTAGACAAGGGTAAGGTGCTTCACACAGCCTATCTAGATCTTGCCAAGGCTTTCAACACCATCCCCCACTCTGTAATTATAGATAATCTCACTAAACTAGGTATAAATCCCTATGTCACAAGATGGGTTGCCAACTGGCTCACTGACAGAACCCACACTGGAAAGTAGCAGACTCCAAATCTGACTTCAGACCAGTGACAAGTGGAGAACTGCAAGGTTCAGTCCTGGGTCCTGTCCTGTTTGGTATCTACTTCTCTGAAGTACAGGCTAACACAGAAGGCCTTTGGCTAATGAAGTTCGCAGATGACTGCAAACTAGGAGCCATAATCGAAACTACTAAAGATGTGGCCATCCTACAAAAGGGCCTCACTGAGAGAGATGCCTTGTGTCACAGCCATGGCCTCAAGCTCACTGCTAAAAAGTGCATTGTCATCCTCTTTGGTAAAAACTCTGTACCCATGAACTACAACATAGGCAGTATTATACTTAACACTGAAAGTGTGATAAGAGTCCTTGGGACACAGGTGGACAGCAGTCTCTCCTTTGATAATCACATTGCCACAGTAGTCAGGAAATCCTTCTATGTGGCACACCTATCAAAAAAGGTTTCTCATGCAGGAAAAAGAGGTAATTGTTCCCCTCTACTCATCACTCATTAGATCCATTATTGAGTACAACACCCCTTTTGGTATGTACCTCACAAGACATCTACAACTGGAAAGGCCACAGAAATACCTCACAAAGAGGATTACCAGCCTCAAACACATGCCCTACACAGACCGTCTCAAAAAACTCCAGCTTTACTCCGTCGCATATCGCCTACTCAGAGGTGATCTCTGCCTAACATACAAAGCTATGTCAAAACCAGAGCTGTTGGACATGCTCCACTTAAAGAAATCCCAATCCCTAGAGCTACACGCTCTAGGGACCTAAACCTTGTCACCACAATAAACAGAACATGCCGGAGGAATAGATTCCTGTCCCAGAGACTTCCCATACTCTGGAATAAACTACCTATCTATATCAAACAAAGCTCCTCATTAGCACTCTTCAAGAAAAATCTTGATGATTGGATGGGAAATAGGAAATTCACCCCGGGGATGACTTCTGTGTCTCTGCTCGACAATGGCACAGAAAAATAAATTTCTTGGGTGGCAAAAGCCAGTGTACCTTTTTGGCTGTGCTTGTATAGGCCCCAGGGCTGATAGTCTAGTACCTACCTATGAACCTATGAAACTATGAACCTTTGAGCCTTGCCTAAAAAGGTAATATGGGGACAGCAAGAGTCTTGGCCAATATTCAGAAGCATAGGGGTGACAGGTGCAAACCATCTCTAGTGAAGCAACAAGGCTTGTCAATCATGTCATCATAGGCAGACAGAGACTGGATCCCCTTTGAATGACACCAGAAGCTCAGCCAATTGTTGAAGTTTATCATCTTTCTGTTATATTGCAGTATCATGTAGGTGAAGGTAAGATGCTACTCAAGGTCAGGGTCATATCAGCCTGGGCTACATGATCATAGAGCTACTATATATCTCTTGTCATGTTGCCCTGGGAGATATGTCTCACATCATTTACACTGACATGTACAAAGAACACGTCATATATGTACCTTTGCTGGAATGATGTAAGTGCTTGTGTTATTTGGTGGATCATAGCACCTGACAGACAACTAACAGTGAGTGGAACATCTGTGTGCCTGACTATGGAGTCACCAATTACTAGTATGTTGGGTATGTTGTTTTGCCTAAGGGCCTGTTGTGAGGCACACTGCTTTGGTGTATTATGTGTTTTCTGGCGTGTGCTTGGAAGTGCATGTTGCTTGCTTGTCTGCTTAGGAGGACACTCTCTCTTTTTCAGATTAATATTTGTATTCTCCGAGTATGGTAATGTGTATTTATGTGTGTGTTTTGCAGGTGCTTATATTGTAGGTCTATGTGAGACTGTTGGTGTTGTGGTTGTATGACCCTACTCCTCTTGACTGTATTGTCTAGTATTGGGTTGACAGAGCTTAGCCATCGGTTTGACCCTGTGTGTGCCAGTATGTGGTGCATCAACCCATATATGATATGGTCATGGCCTATGCGTACAATACACTCACAATACACCTAGTATGATAAGCCTGCTGAGGTTAGCAAATGTGAAAAAACCTTTGGGCAAACTGTCAGCAAGTAATGTCTGTATTGCACCCTGTAACTCAATATTGCTTGCTGAAGTGTAAAGACGTACTTAGTTTGGATTAAGAACCCAACACTTGCAACTGTGTGTGTGTGTGTGTGTGTGTGTGTGTGTGTGTGTGTGTGTGTGTGTGTGTGTGTGTGTGTGTGTGTGTGTGTGTGTGTGTGTGTGTGTGTGTATGTGTGTGTCTGTCTCTCCCTGGGGAGAGAGCAACCTTTTTGGAGACTACTCACACCCCTTAAAAGTGGTATATTCATCTTTGTCAAGTCTGATGATGTCACCATCCTACAAATATACCTGTGGAAAACTGAAATCCCACTAATGTGTATAGTGCATTGTGTAAATGGATACTGCTGTAGTATCATATTATAGTCAGGTAGGGGTTTGAATCTTGCACTTGCCAACTGTGTGTGTGTGTGTCTCCCTGGGGTAAAGCAACCTTTTTGGAGAATACTCAGCACCCCTTAAAAGTGGTATGCTCATCTTTGTCATGTCTGATGATGTCACCATCCTAAAAATATACCTGTGGAAAGTTGAAATCCCAGTAATGTGTATAGTGCATTATGTAAATGTGTCCTGCTGTAGTATCATAATGTAGTTAGGTAGGGGTTTGAATTCTGTACTTACCAACTGTGTGTGTCTCCCTGGGGGGGATCAACCTTTTTGGAGACTACTCACATCCCTTAAAAGTGGTATACTCATCTTTGCTAAGTCTGATGATATCACCATCCTACAAATATACCTGTGGGAAGGTGTAATCCCAGTAATGTATATAGCGTGTTGTGTAAATGCGTACTGCTGTAGTGTCATAATGTAGTTAGGAAGGAGTTTGAATCTCGCATTTGCTGACTGTGTGTGTGTGAGAGTGTGTGACACCGTTGGTCAATGTAGAGTGGGTTTTGATTTTTCTAGTGTATGTCATATCACAATGACAACTGTATGTGCATTACACATGTAAGGTAGCTGTGGGGCAAAGCCATATACATACGTGTGACCTCAATTATTTCATAGGTGGGTACTCTGCTTTCTCCATGAAAGCATCTGTTATCTTTGCCAGAGCGTGCTGGCACTTTTCAGACCTTAGGTCACTTGTGTATGCTTGTGACAAGCTTAGCCACTTCAGTGATCCCTGGGCTAGTCTTCTGTTTCACATCCACTCATCACGGTTTCTATTGAAGAGTGTGACTGAGAGTTTATGCTTGAGGTATATTTGAATCCTTTCCAAAGCAAGCAAAGTCTGGCAAAGATGACTAATCATTATAGGTGTGCAACAATCTCTGTGGATCTGCATGCAAACCCTTTATTGCTTATGTGCTCCACAGATGGATTTCCAAAACCCTTTGGTAATGTGATTATCAAAGGAGAGATGACTAAACACATGGCTCTATGTATACATTAGTACCTGTTCCACATTTTGGGAGCTACTACCTATGTGGTACTCTGGGGATACTTTGTTTACTAAAAGTGCATAACTATGCTTTCTTTGGCTTATAGCTTTACAGCATGAGTTTGACACCAGGTATCTGTTTCTATGATACCCTTTTGGAGGATGTGTGTGTCATCTGGAGAATAAAGTATAGCCCACAGTATGCATTTTCATCAAACATGGGCAGACATATCCCTGCTGTGTTTGCTTGCACCTAAGAAAGCTATATGCCAAACAGGAGTGGTCCCAGGACTGAGTGCAGGTGAATACCACTTGTTACTGACATAGAATTGTACATGGAGGCTGCAAATGTTACTCTGTGTCCTACATCTGTGTGTCAGTTGTCAATCCATCATCTAACAATTGTTTACGGTCAGTCTGTTGAGGTTATGTATAATACCAGAATGTGGGATGGGTATGAATTGCTGGTGAGCTATAGCTTGGCTGTCTGGACCTCTCCTCCCTCACCTATAGTCTTGTTAACTGGCTTGAAGTCTACTAGGTGTAGGAGCCATGATCTGGCCTTTAGAGAACCTAAGTGGGTATGGTGCAGTGTTTTCTGGTTCATAATGTCTCTGTTAATGAGTTCCATAATGCTGTGCTCCATAGCCTTCCAGTTAACATTTGTCTGGCTTATAGGGTGAGAGTTTCCAAGATCTGTTTTAGTTCTACTCTTAATCAATTTATGTTAACATTTGCACTGGGTGCGACAAAGGGGGGACAGGATTAGGAATAAGTATATTAGAGGGTCAGCCCAGGTTTGAAGGTTAGTAGACCAAGCCAGATAGGCAGGTTTAAGTTGGTTTGTACATATGCTGAGGAGGGATGCAGAGTATATTGTGAAATAGATGCTAAGGCTGAAGCTGCCAGGTAACAGGAAAAGAGGAATGCCTAAGATGAGGTTTATGGCTGTAGTGAGCGAGGACATGCAGGTGGATGGTGTGACAGTGCAAGATGCAGTGGGCAGGAAGAAATGGAAATAGATGATCTACTGTGGCGACCCCTAATGGGAGCATCCAAAAGGAGAAGAAGAAGAAGAAGAAGACATTGTAGCTCAACCCTTGTGGACTGTGAATACCATTACTGTGCGTCATTCCACAAGTCTGTAACCTGTATAGAGGCTGCATCTGGACAGAGTGTTTAGGCGAGTGGTGACTTCATATGTCAGCTTGTGTATGACACAGCCAGGGACACTGTACAGTACCATTGCCACTTTGGTTTGGACTTTGGTAAAGAGATGTTTTAACTAGAGTGGCTGTGAATCATGAGGATTTACATTCTTCAGGTCTGATAATGTGGCCCTTGTGTAACGACAGGGTGGTGAAATCCGCATTCAAACTGTCTGACAAGAAATTGGTAATGTCAATCAGATAAGTGTACTTTATGACCATTTACATTAACTGTGACCCAATCTGAGATTTCACCTGTAGATTATAAACAACACTAAAGAAAGCTTTAGTGTTGTCTTTGGAATCCTTGCCATTTTGTAATTTGACGCTTGTATGTTTAATGAGGGCTTGTATTTTCCCAATGATACTGACCAGAGACGTTATCCCTTCTTGGTATGTAACTCTTTTTGGTACAACTTCACACCTTCTATTATATATTTAGTTTATCGCAGGGGTCCATGAGACTAATGCACTTTTACTGTATAAGTGAGAATTTCTTGTGTTTGTGATAGCACGGTCCATGCAACCCTGTAGGTGAACAGTGTGCATTACTAAAGGATTATGCAGCTGGGACAGTGTTAACCTTAGTAATGCAAATCAATGACAGACAGCAGCAACAGCATCACCCACAGCACAGTGTTAACCCGTGTCATACACACACATGCGTACTCAAGTTCCAAAATGTGTGTAGTACAATGCATACTGGCCACCAATAGAAACTATGGAGTGTTAACACTGGCAAATACAGGGCATGTCACCCTGCCCAGGTGTCCAATATGCATGTACATGCAGACAGTCCACCTCCACCATGTTCACAAATAGACACCTGCAAACGTGTGTTGGTCACACCCCACACTTATTGTCCACTGTATAACACATGCTGACACAACTACACACATCAGGCTCGTGACACATGGGCAAACAAAACACAATTGGAATAAACACTGGTGAAGACAATACAACATTGCTAATTACAGCTTTAATGCATCATGCCTGCTCAGCTACACCTTCAACGATATCATTACACTTTATGGCTGACAACATGCTGCACATCCAACCATTGCTATACTTTATTAAAGTCACCCTGTGCATCAGCACCATGTTAGCCTGTTCCTGAATCAATGCTACAGATGACAGTAGGTGGCACAGGTTTCATCATATGTACAGGGTGTGTTGTTGGTTTGCCAGAGGCCTACACTGAGCCATACAATCGACATGTGTGTGTGAGTGTGTGTGTGAGGGCCATGAGTACTGTTATGGGCCTATGTTGATGTCATGTGTGTGGGTATGTGTTTGCCCTAGGTTTCTGATTTATGTGTGTGTCTGCATGCACACAGTTCCACCATGTGGCTGCCATATATGGGGATTTGTGAGACAGCTACAGACTGTACCTGGCAGGCTTTACAGATCACCGTCTCTGGCCATGGATATGGAACCTGTGCCTGGCAGGGGTGGTACAGACAGTATCTGGTACTAATCCAGATTGGGTACTATCCTCAGAGGTTGACAAATGTCCACTGGATCTAGGTCCCTGCTGGGACTGGCCAGAGCCACATGCATGTGGCCTGCTAGAATGGTCAATGGACAGCCCCCCAACATTGGTGGGGCTGGTACTGGCACTACTGGAGCAGCTGTGACTTGCTGGATGTCCACGGTGACTTCCAGCTGGTGATGTTGCTGGCATACATCCACGTCGACGTCTCAACTATCCCGCATTGTCCTGACACATGGACATGACATTGTGGAGGACATCCAATGTCTCACCCCAACGTCTATCAACGACCTCAGTGTAGTTACATATGGCACCTTCTAGGTCATGGATACTGTCATTTACAGAGGTGTAATGAGACCTCTGTGCCCTTAGCCCCTGTCTGGTGTACTTCTCCATTCATGTCTGTGCCTCCATGACAGCCTGGAACATGCGAGTGGTAGAAAGAGATGTGACATGTCTGCCAGGGGCATGATGACCAGCAGTGCTCTGACGAGAACCCCTGGGCATCTGCCTATGTGGTACCATTCTAGACATCTGGCTATGGCTGCTGTGTCCTGATACATGTGCCAAAGATACCACACTGTCCTGGCCTGTGCCAACCATACACTGTCCCTCAGCTAAGAGCAATGGTGATGATGGATGTACAGTCAGTATGACTGTCTGCATGGATGGGGTTGAGACTTGTGTACTGTCAACTGGTGGCCCAACAACAGACCCTGGCAATCCTGCCTGTCCCTCAACACACCTATCCTCATGATCACTGACTGTCTCAGTGACATCAGGTTCCCTGCTGTACTGAACCAGCCCCACCTTGCCATCTGTGAGAGGAAAACAGGAACACACTTTAAGACTGAACATGACTTCAGACCACATGCGCACATGCACACATGCACAGATGCGCACATGCACACATGCACACATGCACACACACAAAGCTACACTCCTCTCGAAAGCAGACACACACAACACCAGCAATCACAGAACATACACAATAGTAGGTGATGGTGGGGTACAGTATCACAAGCAAAACAGTCATATCACACATGTCAGCATGTAGGACGTGTTGCTCAACAGTGTAGTCAGTCCTTGTTACTAACAGTATACATGGCTTTGATGCATGTGCTTCCTTAATAGGTGATGGCCCTTCCCCTGAAACACAATGCATACATGGACACACCATTGCTGGGCAGGTATTCATAACCCTGTGATGTACTGTGCACAATAACTCACAGGTGTACATTCCATTTCTGGATGTGTATCTGTGTGTCAGATAGGTATCCAATGCTGATTACAGCCTCTGTGTCTTTAGCAAATAATTGTGGACACATTTTAGCACATGCATGATAAGTATTCACACAACATCATCAGTGGTGCATGGATAATTGATGGAATACCATTCGGCCACATACCCAATGTATGGTACTTATGGTGAGTGTGGATCATATTGTGGACATGCCAGTCTCATCCATGACATGGCATGCTAAAACACAACTGCATATTTAAACACTGCACATACCCAATATGTGTCATATGACATGCCCACTGAATAGCATCACAAGACATATATGTGTCTGTTGTGCAAATGGTGATTGGCATGCATACTGTTTAAAGGTGCATATATGTACACACATGCATCATTATGGTGTGTAGCAATGACAGCTATGTGTAGTACTGTGATTAAATAACTGGATGGGGTATAGTACCATAGGCCATCATCCTGAAGCAGCAGGTGGACACTCAAGGCTACAAATGTTTCACAAACCAGCACTAATCATGCTTTTCCGGAACTGTACTTCCTTGGCTAAATTAACCATTTCACAACCAGTTGTTACATGAGTTTGTAAGGAGGCCAATAAGGAGCATTCCCTGACATGAATGTGTAGTGTGTTGCAGAGTGTTTAAGTGCCCCAGGATAGGCCTCTACTCCTCAGGTATATTATGTGTAATGTGTGGATGAGATTTTGGATACTGGAGTTTGTCTTTACAGAGAGTTTGGGAATCCTTTATGTGTATCATGTTAAAATTCTCTGTCTATGACATAGATGTGTATGTTATGTGCATGTTGAGTATCAGCTGTGCCTATCCAATGGTCACTATAGTCTAACCACATTTGTTTGAGATGGTCTGGGTATTGCATGTGTTTGAGGCAGCTAATCATATTAGTGAGATGTGTGTGCTCTTACACCAAGCATGCACAGTATGCATTATGGGTAGGTGCGTTACATGTGTACATGGCCTACACTTTAACTATGACATGCACTTTTTATTTACAATAATAAATGTAGAACACACTCACCAGCATCTGTCCGCTGCCTTGATGTCACCCCAGAGGTACCTACATAGAGATGAGACAGTTTGTCAGTGGCCACAACTGTGGCATTGCTACTGTGTGTTTGCAATCTTACAGTAGAACAACAGTTTACATTCACAGTGCTAAAGATTATGTTCCAAATGATTAGTATTGCACAACAGGCTCCACATCTTTGAATGACACACTCCACATATCACATATGCATGATCTACCAATGCAGATAACAGTAGTCTACAGATATGCCATGTTACCTGCATGCTCCATGTGTGCTTGCTGGGTGGCTCCAAGCTCCATCATGGTGTATGTCTGCTGCTGTTGTTGTTGGGCAGGTGCCACCAGGCTCATGAGCAGCTTCTCCACTCTGGTGAGGGGGGGATGGATATTAACTCCACCCCCTGTTGCAAGCTGTTCTCTACACACTTCAGCAGCACAGTGACGGACATGTCTGAGAAGATCACTGCAGTGGTGGCGTACCTGCTCATATGTGCAGTTATGCAGGCCTACTTCATTGACCCTGCGGACAAGATCTTGCCACATTGCAGTACGCTCCTGCTGGTCCTGGCTGGTTCTTGAAAACATGAGACGGTAGTGCTGAATCATACTGCTAGTGATGATATCATCTTCAGCACTACTGTAACTCGGGTTCCTATGGTGGGCCATGATCCTTGGAAGACATAAATACAAAAATTAGTCTGAGCAAGTCATATGGCACATTTAACATTATACAGTACAAATATCACTGAACTGCCATATATAGAAACCTATAAGCTAACCGAGAGTGAAACACTGTAACTGCCACTTATCACTGCTCACCCCACAACTGCTTGAAAATGCCTTGCTCACTCTCTATCTAATGAACCAAGTTCTGCACAGCAACAAAATAAAATCACTATATAAGACTATACAAGAGTACCTGGTACACTGTATGCAACACGATGCACCAGCTAGCCACAGCAGATATACATTAAGCTGATGTGTAAAGAGATATATTATCCATCACAATCAGTGTAATGTTTAGTAAATGTATTACTATTATACCACACAATTTGTTAATGCCAAACCCGTGGCCAAAATATGTGCACAATTGGGAATATAGGTCACATACTGCTGTAGTACACTATGAATGTTGCTAGATATACTGTTATATGTATTACCACACATATGTCAAAGGACATGTTACAGACATACCCCCACACACATCAGACATAATTACAGGACACAAAGGTATGACAACCCAGATAAGCTTTCAGTGTGTACTATACAGTACTGTGTGTCAGTACTTACACAACCTTAATCTTGAGAAATGTAATCTGTGATGAATACAGGGACCACACAAAACAATGGATGCAAGCAATGTGGACATACACCATACTTTGCTGTACAAGCCCAGAGCTTCAATTAGTACTACAGTACACACAGGATTTGCATTCAACATCGGTACCAATCAATAATCATAGATGTAGTGCTTTAGTCTCCAATGACATACCCTAGTTAAAACCAAGGGACTTAATCACACTGTATGCAATAGCACTTGTTCTGCCTAGCAACAGAATACACAGCTTTTGCTAGGATCAAAGCAAGGACCCATAATACCATAACATAAACAGTTTCCCACTAAGCTATCCCACAGATACATATCTTTGACGTATTCACAAACATATTGACCGTCACAGTCAGTCAACAGTACAGAGAATCTATTGCAATAAGTAGATGTAGGTGTGTATGAGTATATATATATATATATATATATATATATATATATATATATATATATATATATATATACATACATATACACATCCATTTGTCTACATATACATATATATATACATATATATATATATATATATATATATATATATATATATATATATATATAGGCACATATACATTTCACCTTTCATAGTGAGAATATCAATTATACAAAGGATGGAAGGTGTACAGTGATGTAATAAAATCGCACAGTCTTGGGATAAATGCATTGAAGGTGTTCACAGTCAAGGTAGCTTTAGCAGGCCTTACTGGCTTCAACATTGCAAACTTGAACAAACCACCCACAGTGTTTAACCACCACATATCATATACCAGCACTGTATGCTGTCTTGTTTGTCACACACTAAAACCTACATACAAATATGTGCATACTAACCTTCAACAACATATATATCTCCCTCCTTCACAAACAATTGCAATATGTCCCCTGCTCTATGCACATATACAGATGTGAATATATATGACACAAATATATTTCTCTATATGTGTGTGGCATACACACACACATGGTCCACACTGTTGTAAGTCCCTGGACCTCAAGATGAACTGTTAGGCCTTGCTGCAACACAAACAGATGTCACATATGAATGCAGACTAACATTAGGGGGGTGTATATGGCAACAGATGCTAGATAAGCATACTAGACTGCTACAGCAGTTGCCAATGCTAAGCTACACTTTAATATGACTATCATGCATGTGTTGTTCTAACACACCCATGTTTATATAATGTCAGCGCTAGTCCCCCCAACAGCAATTGGCCACACTACTGTAAAGAACACAGATAACATGGAACAGATCTTTGACATTTAATGCTGAGCTACACATTTCACAGGTATGTTCCACTGCCCACAGGTACACACAGTATTGTCCATAGCAGTAGTTAAGCAGAACATCTGTGCATAAAGAAGTACTGCTGCCACATATGAATGTTTCACATTATGTAGACTATTTTTCAATAACATCTACTACATGCCAGTAAATACATATGTGTCACATACCATTCTTTTGTATAATTTGGTAATATATCTTTTTCCTTTTCTCTCTCTCTCTCTCTCTCTCTCTCTCTGTCAGTCTCTGCAATAGAGTGATTGAGTTTGTTGGCAGAGATTGCAGCCTGCTTTTGTAGGAATTTGCACATGAGCATGTGATGGCCTCTGCACCAATTAGTGGCCTCCATTTGCTAATTGCATGCAGCCTACTGTGTAGTAATTGCAGTAATCACTGTCATAGCAACCCAGTACTATAAATTGCTGACTCATGTAGGCGTGGCCCTTTCAGCTTTCCAAGATGGAGATCATCCTTGCTTGGTGTGGACATCATTGTTTAAGACAGAAGGTTGGCATAGTTCCTATATCAGAAGCCAGAGGTGTAGCCAGAGATTTACATTTTGTACTCAGACCTAATGTTGCTGCTTCCAGTACCCACTTGTCAGTGTAGAAATGTACTCACCCCTCAAAATGCTACCCCCAAGATACATGGAAAGATGTACTTTCTTTTCAACTGTTATAATTAACTGCCATACAAAGCTAGTTATAGAGATGTATTTCTTTGGCATAAGAATTGTTTGTGAACTGCTATACTGGGAAAATTCATTCACTCAGTTCTAAACAGTTTGTGCTTTTTTAGTGTTGACATTAGCACGAGTTGCTCAGAAAAACTGGACACATTTCAGTACAGTGAGTATGCCTACCTACATCATTGGTAGACCCTGCACACACAGGTATATTCTACATTTGGATAGGGTTGCAGAAGTACAGAGAGCGTAAGTAGTATTGTGGGGATTTTATCTTGCTGGACTTACAGGGTTGCTGTGTACATGCTAGTTTATCAAGGCAAGTAGTCTGTCTGCATAACTCCACACTTTGGACCTATCCACATGATAGCCAGAAAATAGCCTGTTATTTTTTGTCTGTGCACCACACAGGTCTTTTCAGCAATAGAGCAATGGCATTCTTACAGTTGGTTGCTACCAGTACATGGCTACATCCATTTGTATTTTAGTGTTGTATTCCTACATAAGGGTATGCTTCCGAAACTCCTTCCAAAGCTATTTGCACAGTGTGTAACAGCAGAAAGGCTAATATGCCTCTGTTTTTCTGCCTGTGCCAGACCTCTCAGCCAATTAGGTACATATTTGAACAGAATCAGGGAAGTGAGAGAAAAAGTCAGGGACAATCAGGGACACCTTTAAAATATTAGTGCCATTAAGTTGAAACATTGAGAGAATCAGAGCATATGAATTAATACACCTTTTCTGAAGTAAAAGAAGTGTCTAACTTTTAATTATTGTCATTATTCATTAAGTGTAATTCACCACCTTTCTGCCCAAAGTCAGTAGTTTAAAGAGGGATTCAGAGGGACAGAGATAAAATTTGTGTCAAAATCAGGGAAGTCCCTGAAAATTAGGGACAGTTGAGAGGTATGGCCTCTGCCCTAAACAAATATGCCAGTGTTTGTCCTGCTGTGATACTGTGTGGGGTTGTAAAGTGATGGTGTAACATTATTTCCTGCTAGAATGGCTGCTTCTCTTATCACAGTCATGTAATGTAATCCCACAACAACTGTTGATCAACATCCACAGAACAAGTTGTATGGTATGGTATTCCTAATTCTCCTTTACATTCACTCATTCTGATGCATGATATAATTATTTAAGCACCCACTTGCTGTATATCTGCCATGGCTTAGTGGTACTTCCTGTTATGTAGTGTGTGCAAGGTCTGGGGTTCGAGAATTACAGAGGTGTTTTATTTTATTCCTGAGCAGAACAAGGGCCCTCACATACTGAGTGACTAAGGCACTTTTAAGCAGTTATAAGCGGGTTTGCGTGGGTTTGCACATTGCTGCACATTGCTTAGCCAAGTGCAAACAAGTGCAAACCAGCGCAAACCTGCTCACTACTGCTTAATAGTAAGCACTATTAAGCAGTAGTGAGCAGGTTTGCACTGGTTTGCGCAAACAAGTGCAAACCAGAGCAAACCTGCTCACTACTGCTTAATAGTGCTTACTCCTGCTCACCCCCGTGCTAATTTCTTTGAAAGAAAAGAAAAATGGGGAGATAGGAAAGTGGTGAAAAAGGGGCACAAAGAGGGAAAGACAGTATGGAAAATAGCTTGGGATGTGCAAGACGGGTGTAGGGAAGGTCCATAGCTACCCATTTCTTCAACAGCAACAGCTGTGCATATGCAATAAATTTGGAGGTAGATATGAACCCTTCAACCCCTGAGAGAAGGGTGAGGACAACAAAGTATGTTGTAATGCCAATTTTATTTAATTCCATGTGTCCACTGGACATGTGTGCAAAATGGGCAGTTATGTGTGAGGTGTAATTTTTTTTTTGGGAGCAGATTGCCCTTTTTTTCAGGTGCGAGTGGAATGTGGGGTAGGGGAAGTAGGTATATTTGGGGAGGTAGGTTGGGGAGGTAAACAGACAAGACAAACAAGATGCATACAGGGGCGGTAAATGACACATGTGGTGGGTGAACACCTTTGACGGGGAGGGATGTTTGGAAATCGCAAGCCCATGAGCCCCCAGATGGAAACAGTGGGACTGAGGTCACCACCCATAGACAGTCACCACTGCACCTACACGGCCCAGAGGGTGGCTGTGCTGGGGGCTGTGTAGGAGGGGCTGGCTGACCCGGGAGTTGTGCAACTCAGGCCTCAAGCTGGCATAGAGATTCTGCAACAGAATGTTCAATCTCTCTACGCACCACAGCCTGGACCATTCAAAAGGTGATAGGTGCCCCTCCACCCACGCTTGCACGGGGGGGGCTGAGCCCCATCCCCTGCAGTGCTTCTACTTGAAGGTGGCACAGGGCCAACGGAGGAGAAGGTCCCAGGCTGGGCACTAGTTCTGCTGGTGCCAGGTGCCATGGCCAGCTGAGGCGGGACAGGTGGGTCCGCTGGGACCGGCCTTCCCATACAAACTATGCTTTGGAGAGTTTAATAAAGATATGGGTTAGTAAGAGTCAACAGCATTCCCAATTAGTTAGAACAGCATGCAGAAGTATTCCCATTAAACCAACACACCAGATTTTCAACAGCTGAAAAGCAAGCATAACACATGCATATATAGAACAATAGTGGAAATTACAACAGCATGCAGGTTGAATTGATGGCAACAGGCCACCAATATTGTGGTATTTTAACAGGGCACATGCATAGAAATAAATGCAAATATTTATAAACCGATAGGACATATGTCCCAACAAATGTTTTGAGATTAGACATATCGATTGAGGTATGGAATTGCATTGCACATACAGTAAGGTGGAAAAAGATAGCTAAATTAACAACTTATATATCCTTCTAGTTTTCACTACATTCCTATTAACTGCAGTTATATGTCCCTTACATGTATTATTACATTACCCAATGTCCTTAGATTGTGCAATTGGATTTTGCTAAATCATTATATACATGAGCTGTTTCTTACATACAAACTGTGTAAGATGCAGATGTTACTGCAACATATTTTGAGAGCTGCTCACACACACTACTGCTAAGATGGTACACTGACAGATCTACTTTCGTATAATTATCTATATATGTTCAGGTGAAAGTATCAGTTATATGTTAACAGCTCCCTACCTTTCTGGCAGCACACTGACATTTCTGAGGAACACAATACCAAGCTACTCATGTGCCAGATTAACCTGTACATGCTGGACATGAACCAACAGTTGAGGGCTGTAAATATGCATAAAAGCTACTGGCACTCCCTTCATCCACGTTATGTGGGCCTACCCAAGTGTGGGTTGACACTGCTTAATACAACACTACTATTTGTAGAATGCAACAGTCTAACAACATATCAAAGCAAATGACACAGACGTACTCCATGAATCATAAATTTATTAAAGGATTATTACACCTTTATTTATTGGGTTAAAAGACTTTTTGAAGGCTCTCTCATTTATTTTATATAACAGTACATGCAGAATAATTACTAACCTGCCTCATGATGCAGCCTTTGCAGCCTATCTTCATGGGCTTGCAGGTTCATTGCCCGGTCGCCTGCAGCTGTGAAGTAAATGCAGTGATATTGAGACATACCTATCCATAGTATAGACAAGCATAACAATTCTTAACTACTTAATACAATGGATACTTACTCAGTACTAGGGCATTGGGCATCGTACAGGATTCTTGGATCCACTGGTTCAGTTCATCTCCATATGTCGCTTCAGATCAGAAAAATGGTGCCTGACCTGCTCACCAGTCCGAGGATCACCAGTGGCACTGGTTAGATCATGAGCAAGACTGTTCCAGGCCTCTATTTTATATTGGGCACCCTGGTATTGGCCCCGCAGGAGTCTTTCCTCATGTTTATGAACGAGGAGCCAAACCATAATTTTGGACACCTGGATGCACCAGCGTTGCACTCTAAATCAAGTGCCTTCACCAAAACCAGCCATTCTGACTGCAGAAGGAAGCTACAACCAGTTATAGCAAGTATTCCCGCCTGTGGAGCTTAAATATGCCTCATTTCCTGCACTTTTTTGTGATTGGTCAGTTTTGGAAAAACTCAGCTCTAGGCACACCTGCTTAGCTGATGTTGGCAATGTTTAAAATTCCTTTGATAGATATGTGTCTGTTGAACGTGCATGTTTGTGAAATGCTGTCATGGCTTAGTGGATAAGTACTGTGACTATAGTGCACAGTATCCTGAGTTTGAGCCCTGTTACTGCTTTTTATTTTCCTGCTGGGCAGACCTGACTGGTTAAGGAACAGTAAAGCAGGTGTGAGCATGTTTACCCGACTTTGCTCAACTTTGCCTGACTTTGCCCAATGTTGCACTGGTTAGTGCTGTGCGCAGCTACATGCAAATACGTTGCGGTTGTGCTGGTTAGCATGGTGCGCAGCTACGCGCAATTGTATTTAAATATGCTCAATAATGGTAAAATATGCTTAGCAGTGCTTTATATTGCTTAAAATAAGGTACTCATGCCTCAGAATGCATAACCATTTCACCTTCATATATATATAATTCGTTCACTACTGCATTTAACATTTCAATGCTTTTTACAAAACTTATACAAAAAAAATGTTAGGAAATATTTTTGTATACAAATTTCCCACAGAAAATGGAATGTGCAGTAGTGGGACTCAAACCGGGAATACCTCCTGTTTGTGCAAAGGCTCTAACCACTATGCTATCGCTAGGTTGCTTAATTTGCATATATTTTTCTTATTATCCTTTTCTGGTGTCTAAGCTGCTAACTGTAGCTAAGCAATGGGCAAATCCGTGCAAACCCACACAACTACGGGCAGCTATAGCGGAAGAAAAAAAATAATAAATTATTTTTATTTTTAATTTTGTAAGTTGTTTAACATATGGGGGAGTGTAGTGTTACATTGTACACATGTGAGTGGACTCGCTCATGTAACTGGAAATTGTGACATTTCGTCATTGCAGGGGCATGGATTTTTGGACTGCTTACCAGTCCGACATGCCCCCTAAACTCGTTCAAGCTCCATGTAAGCTTTAGAGTTGAGGCAGCGCACCCTCATTAATATGCATGGTGCTCTGCCATCATTCTCTTACACTGGCGCTTCGTGTAAGACTAATCTAGTCTTACACGGAAGATTAGTAAATCTGGGGGTCTATTTTTGGTCCTGGTTTAATGTTTTATCTTTCTGAAAAAGGCTCCCTATTATAAATATAAAACCATCTGCTGGTCCCACATTTTTAAACAATATGTTCTTTGCTAAAATAATCTTTATTTAAGCACAAATAACCAGTTAAAAAAATATCTAAATATGATGCTGCAACAACGAAGCATTTTTACAGATAAGCTTTCTCACTTCTATCTTATAGCGTGGGAAGCTATGCTAAAACCCCATTTGATACTGATATTCTCCTAAGTCTTTCTACCTCAGAAGAGGGTGAATAGTGTGAGATATTGTAAAATGTAGTACATGTCTCTTGATATTTACACTTTTAGCAGCATTATGTGGAGTCTTGCTGTTTCAGTTCAAAATATTTTAACATCACCCATTCAACTATTCCTTTCCCTATGCATATGTCATATATTGAATAAACAGTGATAAAACAGCAGCAATAATTGATCACATGTAAAGTGATTGAATGGTTACCCATCTGAACTCCCAGATGAGCTATAACATGGGTGCAGGTAGGGAAAAGCTTCATAACTCCACTTTCAGCATGTTGCCACAATGTTGAGACAGGGTTTAACATGGGTACAGAGGTGATGCATATCCACTACATTATCTTAGATTGGACATGCTCTGCTGCTTAATATATATATCACAAATGATTCAACCACTTTCCTGTCAATCACTTAATAGTAACCACTTTCCCCATTCCTCCTCCTCCTACCGTCCTTTCTCACTCACTCCACAACCTTGCTCAAGGAGATGTATTGGGTTAACAGAGAACTTCTACTTTAAAGACTCATAAACTCAGGTATTTCAGTGCAGCTGTTGAGAATGAATTTGAGGATCTGCAAGAGAAATGGGGTGCTGTTATGTGTTAGGCCTAAGATCTTTAAGCTGCCCTGTGATTATTTATCGGACAATACTATCATCACTGATAAGCATAAAAGGGAGAACAATAGTAAGATGGGGACAGAAAGAGGTTACCACCACCAAAATGTACATTAAAAACAACAAAGTCAAGCCTATGACATGTTATCATTATCTGTAGCAATCATTTTCTCTGATTTAATATTGGGACCACATCATACTTTTAAGTCTCACATAAGAATTAGTCAGGTTGGGATATGATTATTGATATATGGTACCTGTATACAATCACACGTGCCACAGAAAAATCAGCAATCTACAGCTACATAGAATAGTAAGCAGATGGAGAAGGAATCGGGAAGGAGGAACTGATAAGGAGGTGTTATGTATGCATATACAATACACTAGAGACCATGAAAAGTTCTAAGAATTCGGAAGTTGTGGAATATATTTTCTTCCATATCAGTGTGCCAGATTCATCAACAGACCAGAATTTCCCAGTGAACTTTCTGTGGATGCTGAACAATGGGAATCAGGTGAATGACATTTGCTACTGGCAGTTTCAAGCAATGTTCTACCTCATGAGAAGATTTGGGTTGAAAACCATAGTTTTATGAGCAAGCAAGACTGTGTGCTGCATTGGCAGGAGGAATGGTGAGCTTGACATGGCAAGAAAAGGAGGATGAAATGGGGCCAAAGATACAGGACATAATAGCTTAAAAAGGAGGCTTGAGTTAGGGGTAGTAAGTCCATCATCGCATAACAGAGACTCCCCTGAAGTGGTTTGGAGTGAAGCACTTATTAAGATTCTGACCCACTGACAAAGGATGGACACATTGGTATAATCTACTGAAAAGGTTTTATCCTCTAGTGTGTGTGTGTGTGGGGGGGTGAGTGGCTGATGACTAAGTCACTTGATTGAGGTTTGAGAGGAAATTGCACAGATGCTTCAGACATATTGATGTAGGCATGTAAAGGGACAGTAATTCATGAGGATTCTTCTCACTTGATAATATGCTCTGACCTGTTGGTTCATTTAAAAGCTACCTGTCACTGGACATATGAAGACAATTTATTTGGCTGGGAAATAGGCAGGTAGGGCAGCTTGGTTAGACAGACAGTAAGGGGGAGTTTGCAAGTAAGTGTATGGAAGATGGACAAATATTGGGAAAGTAAAATAATTTCTATAAGAACCCTCCGGTAATGATGATTCGCAATTGCCTTTGTCACTGACTTTAGCACAGACCATTTCTTCTCCCTTGAAACAATTTTTAAAAATTGCGTTATGTGAAATTATGCTTAAAGTATATTTACCTCACTGCCTGAGGGAGTTGTTTGTCGAATTGCTGGGACCCAGTTAAGACAGGTCACTAAGGACAACATCCCTAATGTCTGCATTACTGACTAACATAAGGTAAGTTTGATGTCTACGGGTTTCATTTATGTTTTTTGATTTACTATTCATAACACAATACTAATGAAGAAGCTGGGTGTAAGATGACACCTATGCTATTTATGGTGCTAGTCCACTTATACTCAATTTTCTAGTATTGATTTATCTAAAACTGCCTGGTGTAATGTTTATTACATGCTAATACGAAAGTATGTAGCTAGTGTGGTTGTTAATTGTTTTAATATTTCAAAGTACTGGATTTAAGTACATGTTATTCTATAGTACACATATAATTTTCAATTTGTGGTTTTGACTGTGTGCTGAGTTAACCATATACTCTTACATCAGTTGCAGATTTAGCCTGACAGGGCAATATAACCTGGTCAGTACAATGACCAGTACAATGATTTTTTTGATATATTAAGCTGCTGAAGTTTGCTTTACTTCCATAGCAGCTCAGAGGACCAAGGATAACATTATGGCTTGGCATTCTATCTGTTAAGAACTGTCATCACAATGACTGCTACATTGACATAAGGCAGTTTTAATATGCGGTTAAAAGAGATGTTGTTGTGGTATGGCATAGATTTTCTTCCTTGCTTGCAGCACTGGATGCCTTTGTTATACAATACTTTATGTGCAGCCTTAGTAATCACTGATAGAAGACAGGGCTATCATATATGTATGTGACAGTAATATGTTTAATTCCATGTGCTGTAGGACAGTGCAAGAAATGTTAACATGGGAAACATTCCTTCATGGAATTGATGCCACTGAGAAGTATGTTGATCTTTCAGAGATGCACAAGTTGTGCAATACACAATAAAGTAATTTCAGACCATTTACTTATGAGGATTAATCGTATTCAAGTCATTACAGTCAGTAAATTTATATCAGTCATCAGAAAGAGAGTTCATAATTATGGATAATGTAGCATAGTGATTACAATTATATCCCCAAAAAATAGAAAGAAGAGGGACATGAAGATATTACATATGTGACAGAATTTGGGGCAGTCAATCAAGCCATCTCATTGTCCTAATGGTATTGCTTAATTATAGATGAGGACTGATTCAAGGAAGTTTCATGTATAAGACAACCAGGACTTTCCCTAAAGGAAACAAGAACCTCAAATGGCAGGAACCATGTGGTAGGAGAAGGGAGTCATCTGCATCATGAAAGGGCACACATGACAGTGGAGATTTGAAAGACAAGATGATATTACTACTTTGGGATAAATTGCTTTAATTCTGCAACTGAATACTAAGTGGCAGTTGTGATGTGGACAGTCAAATGGAATTGTGATGTTGCTCTGGTTCATGTTTCTAACTTTGGGAGAATGGTATATTTATTTATTTTTATTTATTTATTTATTTATTTAAATTTGTTGACCGGGAGTGTCCGACTGGACGTGGGTCCATTTTCAGAGGAGGCCCGGGGAGAAAAGCTCCACAGTAAAATAAACAGACAGTAGTTACATTGGATTACATAGTTATTAACAATTTAACATAGAAATTACTTACAACATATTTACAGATGAAGAACATAGTACATCAGTAGACAACTAGAATCTTTATCTGTGAAGTACATAACAGGCATTAACAAATGTAATAATGAGAAGTTCCTGCTGTATAATAAGTACTAGGCTTATGAGCATCTGAGCTTGCTATCATCAAGGTAGTTAGTGGAGGTGAAAGAAAGGTAATAGTTGGATGGGGTGGATGATATTAGAGTGGGAGTTGCAAGGGCATATCCAGCATGTTTTTAGGTGCTTTTAATAAAGTTTTGAAGTTGGTGCATAATGGTGGAGGTAATTGTGGGTGAGAGTGAGTTCCATAATTTGGCTATGGCCCAAGAGAATAGTGCTTCACCAGCAGAGTTATTGGCTTTAGTGATCTGCAAGTGATTTTTGTTGCTGGATCTTAGTGGTCTGGTGGTGCGATAGGGTTGGAGTAGATTCTGGAGGGATGGGACATTTAGTGGATGGTTTACTAGTTTGTGGGCGAGTGAGAGTTGATACCACTGAAGGAGGTGAGGGAGTTCAAGCCAGCCCAGTTCAGCAAGTGAGAGACAGTGGTGACTACGGTAGGATGCCCCTGTGGCGAATTTTGCGATTTTGTTCTAGCAGGTCTCTAGCTTGTTTAGATCACATTACCTTAGGTTGGTATATACTGGAGAGGCATAAAGTAGGGTGGAGACAAGGTGGGAATTTGCTATTGAAATCTTTGCTGCTTTGGTGAGAAATTGTTTATTTCTGTATAATGCTCCTAGTTTTTTGTGGACTTTTTTTATGGTCATGGATATGTGAATGTCAAATTTTAGTTTATTGTCTATTTCCACTCCTAGCAATTTGGTGTGTTCAGTTGGGTATATAGTGGTGTTGTCTTTTGCTGTGATGTTAAAGTGAGAGTTGTTTTGAGTATGTTTGGTGGGTTGGAAGATGAGTAATTTAGTTTTGTTTGGGTTGAGTATTAATTGGGCATCTGATAACCATGTTTCAACAGAGGAAAAGGCTTCCTGTGTGACTTTTTGCAGTTTGGGTAGGGACTGGGCTGAGCAGATGATGGTAGAGTCATCTGCGTATTGGATGAGAGTGCCATGTTTGGTGGCAGAGGCTAGATTATTGGTGTAAACAGAGAAAAGTAGGGGTCCAAGGATGAATCCTTGGGGAACCCCTATGGAGACAGGTAGTTGGGGAGATATGTCATTCTGCCATACAACAGATTGTTGGCGGTCAGAGAGGTAACTCTGAAACCAGTTGGTGACTGATTGTGAGAAGGATAGGTTATTGAGGACAGAGATAAGTTGTTTGTGTGGGACCATGTCAAATGCTTTAGATAGGTCTAGGAAAGTAGCAGAGGAGAGATAGCCATTGTTTTTATGCTGAAGGATAGTGTTTGTAAAGGAGAGTAAGGCAGTGGTGGTGCTATGGTTTGGTCGGAAACCATGCTGAGTACTGGAAAGGAGGTTGTTAGTAAGGAGGTAGTGTGAGACCTGAGAGTGTATGCATCTCTCTAGTATTTTGGAGAGTGGAGAGAGAATAGCTATGGGGCGGTAATTGGTTAGTTCTGCAGAGGGTCCGCCTTTGTGGAGGGAATTATATGTAAGACTTTCCACAATGTGGGAACGTAACTTTCTGACAGAGATCGGTTAATCAAGATGGATACTGGGTAGGCCAGAGCATCAGCTGCGATTTGTAGGTATTCACTTGGGAGGTTGTCTGCTGCTAATTTGGTGGGTTTAAGTTTAGTTAAGAGTTTTTTATGTTGGAGGTAGGTACAGGAGAAAAGAGAAGGCAGTGGGGAGATTACTAGTTGAAGGTGTGGGTTGGAGGGAGGGGGTTGTGTTGTTTAGCTAGTGATAGTATGGTTTGGGTGAAGTGTGTGTTGAATGAGGTAGCAATATTTTCTGAGGAGTGAGGGATGTTAGGAGGAGGGGTACTGACTTTACCTGGGTGGAGGATGGAGTTTATGGAGGACCAGAATTGTTTGGGGCTGTGTTGTGAGGAGTCTAGGGCAGACTAGTAGTATTGAAATTTGTCCCGTTTTATTAGCTTTTTGACTCTATTGCGTAGTTCTAGGAATTTCTGTCTAGCTGCGGGGGTTTTGGTTTTGCGCCAGTGCTCCCAGGCTTTATCCCTGTTTTTTTTATTTCTGACTTAGTGGTTTTCTGTAGCCATGGGGAGGGTTGTGCTTTGGTTCTGGAAAATCTTATGGGGGCATGGTAATTAAGGATGTTCATGAAGGTAGTATTAAAAGATTCAACTGCGTCATCTAGACTGAGGTACTTTAGAGCATGCCAGTTACATTATTTGAGGGATGAGATGAATGTGACTGGGTTAAAGTTTATTTTTTTACGTATTTGACGATAGATGACAGGTTTAGCTTGGTACAGGTGTTTTTTGAGTAGGAATGTTGGGGAGTGATCACTGAGGCTATCTGATAAGCAGCCTGTTATATATGACTGGGGGTTCTTACTGACTAGTATCCAATCCAGGGTCTAGGAAAGTAGCAGAGGAGAGATAGCCATTGTTTTTATGCTGAAGGATAGTGTTTGTAAAGGAGAGTAAGGCAGTGGTGGTGCTATGGTTTGGTCGGAAACCATGCTGAGTACTGGAAAGGAGGTTGTTAGTAAGGAGGTAGTGTGAGACCTGAGAGTGTATGCATTGCTCTAGTATTTTGGAGAGTGGAGAGAGAATAGCTATGGGGCGGTAATTGGTTAGTTCTGCAGAGGGTCCGCCTTTGTGGAGGGGAATTATTTGTGAGACTTTCCACAATGTGGGAACGTAACTTTCTGACAGAGATCGGTTAATCAAGATGGATACTGGGTAGGCCAGGGCATCAGCTGCGATTTGTAGGTATTCACTTGGGAGGTTGTCTGCTGCTAATTTGGTGGGTTTAAGTTTAGTTAAGAGTTTTTTTTATGTTGGAGGTAGATACAGGAGAAAAAGAGAAGGCAGTGGGGAGATTACTAGTTGAAGGTGTGGGTTGGAGGGGGGGGTTGTGTTGTTTAGCTAGTGATAGTATGGTTTGGGTGAAGTGTGTGTTGAATGAGGTAGCAATATTTTCTGAGGAGTGAGGGATGTTAGGAGGAGGGGTACTGACTTTACCTGGGTGGAGGATGAAGTTTATGGAGGACCAGAATTGTTTGGGGCTGTGTTGTGAGGAGTCTAGGGCAGACTGGTAGTATTGAAATTTGTCCCGTTTTATTAGCTTTTTGACTCTATTGCGTAGTTCTAGGAATTTCTGTCTAGCTGCGGGGGTTTTGGTTTTGCACCAGTGCTCCCAGGCTTTATCCCTGTTTTTCATTTCTGACTTAGTGGTTTTCTGTAGCCATGGGGATGGTTGTGCTTTGGTTCTGGAAAATCTTATGGGGGCATGGTAATTAAGGATGTTCAGGAAGGTAGTATTAAAAGATTCAACTGCGTCATCTAGACTGAGGTACTTTAGAGCATGCCAGTTACATTCTTTGAGGGATGAGATGAATGTGACTGGGTTACAGTTTATTTTTTTACGTATTTGACGATAGATAACAGGTTTAGATTGGTACAGGTATTTTTTGAGTAGGAATGTTGGGGAGTGATCACTGAGGCTATCTGATAAGCAGCCTATTATATATGACTAGGGGTTCTTACTGACTAGTATCCAATCCAGGGTAGAGTGCTTGCTGGAGTTTTTATTTATCCTTGTTGGTGACTGGACTAGTTGGGTGAAGCCATGAAGGTGTACATGATGGGTTGGATTGTTGCCAGAACAGGATTGCCAGTCAATATTGAAATCACCTAAGATGATAGTTCTTGGGGGAGATGGTGGTTAGACCAGCTGAGGAGGTTTTCTAGTGGAGGGATGTTTTGGCCAGGTGGGAAGTAGCATCCAATTATGTTGATGGTTTTGTTTCGGTTAATTTTGAGGTTGGTATATATTATTTCTTCATTGCCTATTTGTGGAGCTGATGATTTTAAGATCTGGATGTTTAGATGTTGTTTAAATATTGTGTTTAAATAATATTGCATATTAAATATATGCCTTGTTATAATGAGGTGAAAGCTTTTCTAACCTTCTCATTTTCTATGATAGGTGAACCAGTTAAAGTCAGGTCAGCAAGGATGAAAGTGAGAACAGTAGGGAGATAATAACCATTTGCATTAGCCCTATTACTAGTCTTTGAGAAGTACATTGAGTTTAATCTGGTCCACAATTATTAATAGATTAGTGTGGAAAGTACAAATAGCTTTAAAGTTATTGAGAAAACCTGCAGTTATACTAACACCCATATGTGTAAGGCAGTCAAAACCTTATCTTATATAAACCTGGACGTTAAGGATCCATATTGGTTTAGACCATATAGAGTATTTGATTGAAAAGTTTCAGTTTGCATTTTCTACTAATTAGGCTATTGTTGGAGGATATGGAAAGGAAGAATCTATGTAAGTCCGAAAGTCGGCCAGAGGATATGAAGGAAGTAAGGTCAGGGATAGAAGCCTAAGGTCAGAAAGTGTAACAAGCCAGAATTTTGGTGAAATTCAGAATGCTGCCTAGTGAGCAGAAGGTTTTGTATCAGTCAGTTTACAATAAATGAAAACTTTATACCACCTCATTTCCTGGAATATGGAGAGATGTCATCCCCTTCTATGGATGACAATCCTTCCACCAGATGGAATGCCAAATTGGACACATATGGGTAGTGATCCCCATGGCAACGGGTTTACTGTTAATGTCTATGGTATGGTCAATCCGGCTTTCAGGATTTCATAAGATAGTTGAGCTTGGAACAAACTAGTGATGAAGTAAGGTCTTTCCTTAAGTACAGATGGTAGTTTGCAACTTGGGATGGGGAAGTATGTGCATTTAGGAGAGCGTTGCCATGTTCTCTAGTAACATATTGGAGATACACCCCTCAGGAAATGTTCAAAGGGGGATTAGCCATACTCCCTGACCAATAAGTTAATATTTTGCTGTATAGTGATATAAAAATGTGTAAAGCAACATATACCCCAATAATTATAAATGGAGGCAGTTTTAGTAAATTGGGCATATGGTATAAGATTAGGCATGGTTGGATGAGTTCATATTGCTCACATAGTGGTTTACAGCAGACTATAAGAGTTGCACTGAAATGGCTGGAATATATAATAAATTAACCCAATAAAAATAACATTGTTATGTTGGTATATTCATAGAATGTGTAATATGGAAACTGGAAATGATTTTAATACAGCCCTGTAAACTAAAGTATGTGTAAGAAAAACTTGAATAATGATGATATGGGTTTATGGTTTGAAAGTAGAGTACAATAGATCTTTACATTTTTTTTTTTTTTTTTTCTTTTTGATATGGCAATATATGCCAGTTTTTAGCATCTTAAAGTCTATTTGGCTTTATTTGTATCACAGTTGCTAGTGTCATTATCAGCGAGATTTACATTTTTGAATATGTTGGGCAAAAGTGTCTATAAAGTCATAGGCCTATATTCAAGAAGGAAAATACATTTTAAATGCAAAAAGTATACTCACTATCTATCTATCTATCTATCTATCTATCTATCTATCTATCTATATATCTATCTATCTATCTATCTATCTATCTATGACAAAGGGAGTCTCTTGTCAATAAAACTGTATTACAAATCAGCAGTGTTGTGCTAGTTACTTACAAGAGTAATAAGTTAATATTACTAGTTACTTTTTAGCGAAAATAATATACTACTATTACTTATTACTTTTCCAAAAATGTAATATATTACTAGTACTAGTTACTAAAAAAGTAATATGTTACTATTACTAGTTACTAGCTAAAGGGTGGCTGTGGTGGTGCAGCGATTGGAGTTGCTGCCTCCCAGCAAGAGGTTCTCTGGTTCAATTCGCGGCTGGGATGCCTTCTGTGCAGAGTCTGCATGTCTTTCCAGTGGTCATGTGAGTTTTCTCCCACATTTCAAAGACATGCTGTAGACGGACTGGACATTCTAAATTGGCCCTAGGTGTGTGTGTGCCTTCTGTGGAAGGTTGAGTGCTGGGCTGGAAATTTGACAGAGAAACCAAAGCCAGCAACAAGTGAGCCATGTGATGAATAGTAGTTTATTAAAAACTACTAAGACTACATTTCAAGCTTATACAAAACAGACAGGTTTCGGCCAATATTGATCCTGGCCTTCTTCAGTGTATTACAAA
The DNA here is from genome assembly GCF_019279795.1 of Protopterus annectens. Lineage (NCBI taxonomy): Eukaryota > Metazoa > Chordata > Ceratodontiformes > Protopteridae > Protopterus > Protopterus annectens. The sequence goes on along the minus strand of NC_056730.1, from coordinate 1,001,767,469 downwards.
AAGCACAATGAAAATCAAGTCTTATATAATAGGTGAAAACAAATCATTGGTTGACAATTACATATTTGATTAATGAACTCATGAATATTTATGTAGTGATAGACCATATACACCATAATGAATATATACCATAAAAAATATTTTTTAAATTGATTCATAAGTATTCATTAAGTCCTGGATTAAATAAGGCCCCAAGTTTTGTGATCCATTTTTTCTCCCTGGCATCAAGTTTCTTGTGCCAGCCAAATTTGTGAGTTCGATCACCAATAAGTTTATCTATGATAATAAAATGGAATTGAGCTGTTTGGTGTGTGAGTGTGTGTTTATATAGGGCATTGGTAGTTCTTTTGCATTTAATGTCACTCAGGTGTTCTGACATACGTAACCTGAATGGTCGAGAGGTCTGACCTATATACAATGCATGGCAACTACAACAAGCCATATAAATAGCCCAATCTGTATTACAATTAGCAAAAAATCGAATATCAAAAACAGTACTGCTGTTTCTACTACTAAATTCCTTGGACTTCAAAATATATTTACAATTGACACAGTGTCCACAGGGGAAACATCCAATCAATCTATCGCCCAAAATTGTGGTTTGATATAACTGAGGTAGACTAGACTCAGAATGATGTTTATAATGGTTGAAATATCCTGCTAGATTTTTTACTTTACGGAAAGAGAAAGAACATGTATTAGGAATAAATGATTGGATCTTACTGTCAGCTTTAAGTATATTCCAATTGTCTTTGATAATGTCCATAAATCTATTAGTATTCCTGCCAAACGTGGTGGTGAAACATAATATATTTGGAGACAAAGATTTATTTTTATATGTCAGTAGATTTTCTCTGTGTAGACCCTTGGCATAATTCTGGGCCATAGTGACATATCCTGAGCTGTATCCTCTATTGATAAATCTATTGTATAGATCATGAGCATGATGTTTAAAGCTAGCATCATCTGAACAGTTACGTCTTATTCTAAGAAATTGTGATTTTGGAATGTTTTTGGCGATATGTTTTGGATGAAAGCTGGAGGCATGGAGTAAGGTGTTATACTGGGGGAACTTCCTGTGAACTTCAGTTTCCAGGGTATTATCCTCATTCTTTGTAACCAAAACATCCAAAAACGTAATGGATTTTGGTCATAAGTGATAGTAAACTGAATTCCCCATTTGTTGTCATTTAGATATTCCATAAATTCTCTGAGATATCCAATATCTGATCTCCATACCATCCAGCAGTCATCCAAATATCTCCGCCAAATATCAATATCAGGCAAATATAAGTTGTGAGTATCATCGTAAATCATGATTTCCTCAATATAAGCCATGAATAGATCAGCATAAATGGGGGCAAAAGAAGCCCCCATTGCTGTACCTTTGATCTGTAGATAACATTCCTGATCATAGAAAAAGACATTTTTAGTCAGTACATGCTCAGTCAAATTTATAAGAAAAGTATTGAAACCAGGTTGATACATGTTGGATTTATAAAGCCAGTATTCAATAGCATCAAGACCAGCCCAATGAGGGATGTTAGTATATAATGAGCTTACATCTAGTGTGCATAGCCACCAATCCTGTTCTAATTGCATGTCATTAACAATGCTCAAAAATTGTGTGGTATCCTGTATCCTAGATCTAACCCAAGGTAGTAGTGGTTTTAAATACCTGGTCAGAAATTCAGAAAGCGGCTCAGTAAGTGATCCTATGCCCGACACAATGGGCCTACCTGGTGGATGTAAAAAATCCTTGTGTATCTTAGGCAGGAAATAAATAAATTGTCTGGCAGGGTCAGTGATGGTTAGATGTCCTAATGTTTTGGCAGTAATAATCCCATTATCAACCGCAGAGTGTAAAAAATCATTGATTTGTTCTCTGAATACTGGTGTGGGGTCAAGTGGCATTTTATTATAGTATCGGGCATCACCTAATTGTCGGTGAGCCTCGATGTCATAATAACTCCAATCCATCACCACCACCACCCCACCTTTGTCAGCATGAAGAATGACCAAATCCTTATTTCTTACTAGTTCATCTAGACTAGATATGTCACTTTCTGTCATGTTATTAGACATTGGTTGATGAGAATTATACTGAAAATGTAAATCACTGAGTACGTTACGTAGAAAAAGGCTAACAGAGGGATGCATAGGGGGTGTGAATGATGAAGCATGATATTTGAAAGCATCCATGTGTTGCTGTTCTTCATCCCCCTTATCCTGGAAAAATAATTTAAGGTTAATGAGTCTACAAAAAGAAAATAGATCTTGTGCAAAATTATCCTCAGGAACAAAAAAAAACAGGGATAAAAGATAGTCCTTTATTCAATAAAGATATTTGTTCAGATGTTAATACAGTATTAGAAATGTTACAAACATTATTTACTTGTTCGTTAGTACTTCCATCAAATTTTGTAGACTTGTAACCCTTTTTGTGTTTCCTGCCACCTCTCCTCCCCCTGTTTGGCCTAAAGGGAATGTATGATTATTACGTTTGGGCGTAGGGGACCCCATGGTGTGCTGTGTTTCCATGTCAGTCCCTGATGAAGTGTCATAATCAGTAGAATCTGTGTTATTGCCACGTCCTTTAAGAATGGAACGTGGATGTTTCCTTTTGGAACTCAATGAGTTGGTGTTATGCACATTTTGAAATCTAACATGTCTGATATGTTTAAATGGTTGCCCTTTCTGATAGTCAGACAAATCACAAGAGAATTTTTTAAGTTTCCTTTCCTTAAGATTAGTATCAAAATACAGCAGATCAGAGCTAAGTTTATATAATAATGGAGGAAAATAACTATCCTGCTGGTACTGATTGCAATCCTCAATTAGTTGTGACACCTTAGAATTTTCTTTGTCAATAATCCTAGTATAATACTTGGACAGAGAATGGACAAACTTCATAGAGCATTCTTGTTGAATGGATAACCATTCAGTAGTAAGAGTTTCATCGGGGTCAGCTACCAACGGCTGAATTTTGACCCTCAGACCCTGGGACAAATCTCCTTAGCCAAATAAGCTTTAAGTAGTTTAAGGTGCCAAACACAAGATCTAAGTGTTCTCATATTTTTATTAAGATCATCAAATAATTTTTGACATTGTTGTTCCGGCTTCATAGAATTGGAATTCAAAGAGCCCTCAGAGCTCAAACCAATGCCAAAAAGTGCAAGATCATCCTTGTCGGATGATAAATCCAAAAATATTTTGTTTAGATCCATCATAAATATAATCAGTAGTATTAATACACTATTATTATGATGGAAAACAACCATGCCCTGTGTCAAAACTATCGATTAGTAATGATCAGACAATAATGGCAATAATTTAGTTTATGCAAAAACATGCACACTAGAGCCACATCAAGCACAGGACTATAATCGTATAATAATGGTATAATCAGACAAAGAATTAGGAATATAAAGTCAAATACACCCTGTCTGTAACTGAAATAGATCCAAAGTTGGGCACCTTAAATATAAAACAGGTTGATGCCTGAATTTTTAATTTAGATGTCCAAGGGACAGAAACCAGAAGCAGTGGTAGTCAGATCCCAGGTGATGTCCAACACCAAGTATTAAATTAGGTTATATGTACCTTAATATGACATCCAACATAATATGTTTCTGATATTAAAGATAATATTAAAGATATGTGGTCCTAATAGATGTCCAGTGACTAGTATCAACAAAAATCTAAATGGTGATACCCAAATTGCATGATATGCATGTAAAAACTTGTTACTGTAAGCTTATAACAAACAATCAGTTGACAAACCACTAATATCAGTTTAGTTATAGCATACAGTATTGAAAAATAAACACATACACCTAATGGAGACAACACATTAGAAATAAGTCCTATGAACAATGTATGAAATTGCCTATCATACACGAAATATAGGCTAGATCATTAATCCTAAATGTTCACAATCATAATTATTGGATAATAGCAGAAATAATGATGAAATACTATACTGCGTATAGTCATAAAGTAACAGTCATGACAGCCCACTAATTACACCTATAAGAGATGTGGAATTGAAGACATTCACCAAGTTCAATATGGTTTACCACTGAAAACAGTGGTTAGGTCGCAAACATATCAAAAAAGTAAATATTAGTGATACAAGGACCAAATATACACTTTAATTACTGCAAACTAATGTCCAGCAGCCAATTAATTCACTCCGTTCATATAAGAAGACAATGATACTAACATAACTAAATAAAAAGTTCACAGTAGCCCTCGAAAGTTTGTCTATATTCGATTCATCCTCATCGTAACTGTACCTCCGCCCGTCGATAAATTCAAAAGGCAGTAGCCAGTTCCCAAAAAGATTAAAAGATGGCGACACCTAGGAAAACACAGTTCCATTCATAGAGTTCTTATTGAATATCCCCTGCACGATAGAATATGAATTTGACAGTCCATAGTGATCTTAAAAAGACCATAAAAAGTTCCCAAGCTTGTTTAACTGAGGTACGACCTCAACATCAACAGAAAAGGGTACTGTTCCTGGTCTGAAAATATAATATTTAAATGGTATATATTAAGGGCAGAAGGCTTGTTTGTAGTTGTCCAACAAAAACACACATACCATCCAATAAAGCATGTTCGATAACAACAACTCGCCCTGAAAGTGTATAAACCAGATTATAATGTCCAATACGCAAATTAAATTGCGGTTAGCAGCAAAAGAATTGCTGTAGTTGTCCTACTAAAACACACATGCCATCCAATAGAGCGTATGAGGTGATAACAACTCACCCAAAAAGGTATGTTCACTAGCCTGTTAAATCCAATACGCAAATAAAATTGCGATACACGCTCAAATCCGCTAAAGCAAATATTTACGTCGTACAGCAGGTAATACACCAAAACGAACTCAGTACCCAGTCGTTATACATTGGAGACATGTAATATAAAAGAGAATCCTCCAAAACTTGGCAAAAAAATATAAAAAGTACTAGTCAACCATGTAGAAGAAGGCGAACACGCCAACACAGCACACCATGAGTCCCCCAGCAGGAAATGCAGCAATGTGTATCCAAAACAAAGTTCCCCTGCACGTAGGGAGTTGCACGGCAAAAATCCAAACTAAAACAGAGAAACCAAAGCCAGCAACAAGTAAGCCATGTGATGAATAGTAGTTTATTAAAAACTACTAAGACTACATTTCAAGCTTATACAAAACAGACCGGTTTCGGCCAATATTGATCTTGGCCTTCTTCAGTGTATTACAAAAAGCACAATGAAAATCAAGTCTTATATAATAGGTGAAAACAAATCATTGGTTGACAATTACATATTTGATTAATGAACTCATGAATATTTATGTAGCAATTCTTTTGCCGCTAACCGCAATTTAATTTGCGTATTGGACATTATAATCTGGTTTATACACTTTCAGGGCGAGTTGTTGTTATCGAACACGCTTTATTGGATGGTATGTGTGTTTTTGTTGGACAACTACAAACAAGCCTTCTGCCCTTAATATATACCATTTAAATATTATATTTTCAGACAAGGAACAGAACCCTTTTCTGTTGATGTTGAGGTCGTACCTCAGTTAAACAAGCTTGGGAACTTTTTATGGTCTTTTTAAGATCACTATGGACTGTCAAATTCATGTTCTATCGTGCAGGGGATATTCAATAAGAACTCTATGAATGGAACTGTGTTTTCCTAGGTGTCGCCATCTTTTAATCTTTTTGGGAACTGGCTACTGCCTTTTGAATTTATCGACGGGCGGAGGTACAGTTACGATGAGGATGAATCGAATATAGACAAACTTTCGAGGGCTACTGTGAACTTTTTATTTAGTTATGTTAGTATCATTGTCTTCTTATATGAACGGAGTGAATTAATTGGCTGCTGGACATTAGTTTGCAGTAATTAAAGTGTATATTTGGTCCTTGTATCACTAATATTTACTTTTTTGATATGTTTGCGACCTAACCACTGTTTTCAGTGGTAAACCATATTGAACTTGGTGAATGTCTTCAATTCCACATCTCTTATAGGTGTAATTAGTGGGCTGTCATGACTGTTACTTTATGACTATACGCAGTATAGTATTTCATCATTATTTCTGCTATTATCCAATAATTATGATTGTGAACATTTAGGATTAATGATCTAGCCTATATTTCGTGTATGATAGGCAATTTCATACATTGTTCATAGGACTTATTTCTAATGTGTTGTCTCCATTAGGTGTATGTGTTTATTTTTCAATATTGTATGCTATAACTAAACTGATATTAGTGGTTTGTCAACTGATTGTTTGTTATAAGCTTACAGTAACAAGTTTTTACATGCATATCATGCAATTTGGGTATCACCATTTAGATTTTTGTTGATACTAGTCACTGGACATCTATTAGGACCACATATCTTTAATATTATCTTTAATATCAGAAACATATTATGTTGGATGTCATATTAAGGTACATATAACCTAATTTAATACTTGGTGTTGGACATCACCTGGAATCTGACTACCACTGCTTCTGGTTTCTGTCCCTTGGACATCTAAATTAAAAATTCAGGCATCAACCTGTTTTATATTTAAGGTGCCCAACTTTGGATCTATTTCAGTTACAGACAGGGTGTATTTGACTTTATATTCCTAATTCTTTGTCTGATTAAACCATTATTATACCATTATAGTCCTGTGCTTGACGTGGCTCTAGTGTGCATGTTTTTGCATAAACTAAATTATTGCCATTATTGTCTGATCATTACTAATCGATAGTTTTGACACAGGGCGTGGTTGTTTTCCATCATAATAATAGTGTATTAATACTACTGATTATATTTATGATGGATCTAAACAAAATATTTTTGGATTTATCATCCGACAAGGATGATCTTGCACTTTTTGGCATTGGTTTGAGCTGTGAGGGCTCTTTGAATTGCAATTCTATGAAGCCGGAACAACAATGTCAAAAATTATTTGATGATCTTAATAAAAATATGAGAACACTTAGATCTTGTGTTTGGCACCTTAAACTACTTAAAGCTTATTTGGCTAAGGAGATTTGTCCCAGGGGTCTGAGGGTCAAAATTCAGCCGTTGGTAGCTGACCCCGATGAAACTCTTACTACTGAATGGTTATCCATTCAACAAGAATGCTCTATGAAGTTTGTCCATTCTCTGTCCAAGTATTATACTAGGGTTATTGACAAAGAAAATTCTAAGGTGTCACAACTAATTGAGGATTGCAATCAGTACCAGCAGGATAGTTATTTTCCTCCATTATTATCTAAACTTAGCTCTGATCTGCTGAATGCTGATACTAATCTTAAGGAAAGGAAACTTAAAAAATTCTCTCGTGATTTGTCTGACTATCAGAAAGGGCAACCATTTAAACATATCAGACATGTTAGATTTCAAAATGTGCATAACACCAACTCATTGAGTTCCAAAAGGAAACGTCCATGTTCCATTCTTAAAGGACGTGGCAATAACACAGATTCTACTGATTATGACACTTCATCAGGGACTGACACGGAAACACAGCACACCATGGGGTCCCCTACGCCCAAACGTAATAATCATACATTCCCTTTAGGCCAAACAGGAGGAGGAAAGGTGGCAGGAAACACAAAAAGGGTTACAAGTCTACAAAATTTGATGGAAGTACTAACGAACAAGTAAATAATGTTTGCAACATTTCTAATACTGTATTAACATCTGAACAAATATCTTTATTGAATAAAGGACTATCTTTTATCCCTGTTTTTTATTGTTCCTGAGGATAATTTTGCACAAGATCTATTTTCTTTTTGTAGACTCATTAACCTTAAATTATTTTTCCAGGATAAGGGGGATGAAGAACAGCAACACATGGATGCTTTCAAATATCATGCTTCATCATTCACACCCCCTATGCATCCCTCTGTTAGCCTTTTTCTACGTAACGTACTCAGTGATTTACATTTTCAGTATAATTCTCATCAACCAATGTCTAATAACATGACAGAAAGTGACATATCTAGTCTAGATGAACTAGTAAGAAATAAGGATTTGGTCATTCTTCATGCTGACAAAGGTGGGGCGGTGGTGGTGATGGATTGGAGTTATTATGACATCGAGGCTCACCGACAATTAGGTGATGCCCGATACTATAATAAAATGCCACTTGACCCCACACCAGTATTCAGAGAACAAATCAATGATGTTTTACACTCTGCGGTTGATAATGGGATTATTACTGCCAAAACATTAGGACATCTAACCATCACTGACCCTGCCAGACAATTTATTTATTTCCTGCCTAAGATACACAATGATTTTTTACATCCACCAGGTAGGCCCATTGTGTCGGGCATAGGATCACTTACTGAGCCGCTTTCTGAATTTCTGACCAGGTATTTAAAACCACTACTACCTTGGGTTAGATCTAGGATACAGGATACCACACAATTTTTGAGCATTGTTAATGACATGCAATTAGAACAGGATTGGTGGCTATGCACACTAGATGTAAGCTCATTATATACTAACATCCCTCATTGGGCTGGTCTTGATGCTATTGAATACTGGCTTTATAAATCCAACATGTATCAACCTGGTTTCAATACTTTTCTTATAAATTTGACTGAGCATGTACTGACTAAAAACATCTTTTTTTATGATCAGGAATGTTATCTACAGATCAAAGGTACAGCAATGGGGGCTTCTTTTGCCCCCATTTATGCTGATCTATTCATGGCTTATATTGAGGAAATCATAATTTACGATGATACTCACAACTTATATTTGCCTGATATTGATATTTGGCGGAGATATTTGGATGACTGCTGGATGGTATGGAGATCAGATATTGGATATCTCCGAGAATTTATGGAATATCTAAATGACAACAAATGGGGAATTCAGTTTACTATCACTTATGACCAAAAAACCATTACGTTTTTGGATGTTTTGGTTACAAAGAATGAGGATAATACCCTGAAAACTGAAGTTCACAGGAAGTTCCCCCAGTATAACACCTTACTCCATGCCTCCAGCTTTCATCCAAAACATATCGCTAAAAACATTCCAAAATCACAATTTCTTAGAATAAGACGTAACTGTTCGGATGATGCTAGCTTTAAACATCATGCTCATGATCTATACAATAGATTTATCAATAGAGGATACAGCTCAGGATATGTCACTATGGCCCAGAATTATGCCAAGGGTCTACACAGAGAAAATCTACTGACATATAAAAAGAAATCTTTGTCTCCAAATATATTACGTTTCACCACCACGTTTGGCAGGAATACTAATAGATTTATGGACATTATCAAAGACAATTAGAATATACTTAAAGCTGACAGTAAGATCCAATCATTTATTCCTAATACATGTCCTTTCTCTTTCCGTAATGGAAAAAATCTAGCAGGATATTTCAACCATTATAAACATCATTCTGAGTCTAGTCTACCTCAGTTATATCAAACCACAATTTTGGGCGATAGATTGATTGGATGTTTCCCCTGTGGACACTGTGTCAATTGTAAATATATTTTGAAGTCCAAGGAATTTAGTAGTAGAAACAGCAGTACTGTTTTTGATATTCGATTTTTTGCTAATTGTAATACAGATTGGGCTATTTTTATGGCTTGTTGTAGTTGCCATGCATTTTATATAGGTCAGACCTCTCGACCATTCAGGTTACGTATGTCAGAACACCTGAGTGACATTAAATGCAAAAGAACTACCAATGCCCTATATAAACACACACTCACACACCAAACAGCTCAATTCCATTTTATTATCATAGATAAACTTATTGGTGATCGAACTCACAAATTTGGCTGGCACAAGAAACTTGATGCCAGGGAGAAAAAATGGATCACAAAACTTGGGGCCTTATTTAATCCAGGACTTAATGAATACTTATGAATCAATTAAAAAAATATTTTTTATGGTATATATTCATTATGGTATATATGGTCTATCACTACATAAATATTCATGAGTTCATTAATCAAATATGTAATTGTCAACCAATGATTTGTTTTCACCTATTATATAAGACTTGATTTTCATTGTGCTTTTTGTAATACACTGAAGAAGGCCAGGATCAATATTGGCCGAAACCTGTCTGTTTTGTATAAGCTTGAAATGTAGTCTTAGTAGTTTTTAATAAACTACTATTCATCACATGGCTCACTTGTTGCTGGCTTTGGTTTCTCTGTTTTAGTTTGGATTTTTGCTGTGCAACTCCCTACGTGCAGGGGAACTTTGTCTGGGAATTTGACACCATAAAACTCTACTGCCAATCGTTCTCTGGACAGTTGTTCCGCTGTGGCAACCCCTAACTGGGAAAAGCCAAAAGAAGAATACAAGTAGTTGCTAGGTAAAGTAACATGTTACTTTCACATAAGTATAGTTTAGCAATTATAATATTGAGATTTACTCACACAAGTAAGCACATGCATATGTGTATTAAAGTTGCATAAACAATGTTACAATGATGATGAATAGCATTTAACAGTTGAAAATCTCCAGCAGATTAGTCGTTATAGCTGGGTGGCACAGTGGTGCAATCGTTAGCATTGTCACCTCACAGTAAGAGATTCTCCAGTTCAATTCTCAGCAGGAGTGCCTTCTGTGTGGAGTCTGCATGTCCTCCCTGTGTTCATGTGGGTTTTCACTGGGTGCTCCGGTTTCCTCCCACATTCCAAAGACAAGCAGCAGGTGGACTGGACATACTAAACTGGCCCTAAGTCTGAGTGTGTCTGTGCATGTGCCTCTTGAGCAAGGTTGGGTGCTAGGCTCGCAACTTGACACATCAAAACTCTACTGCTACTTGTTCTGCAGACTGATAATCCACCGTGGTGACCCCTAATAGGAGCAGCCAAAAGGAGAAGAAGGCTAGTGTTTATATCTAGAGAGTCACAAACAATAATTAAACCAAACCATACACTGCCAGCAGCACATGGCGTATAAAACCTCTCACATTTTGCCTATTTTCAACTACTAAAAATCTAAACCTGAAAAGAATTTTAAATAGAACATAACAAAAATATTGTCAAGACAAAAGCTGGTTGATCATAGATCCACCCCAAAGAGTCCTGCTTGGTGCAGTGGGTTGGGGTGTCAGGTGTTAAACCAATGAGTGGTGAGTTTGATTCCAGTTGATGGTGGTATGGAGAACCATTAAGGTAAAGATATGCCCCGGGATTCATGAAGCTCGGCGTAAGGCCGGTGTAAGGCCTGCGCCGGCGGTGCAGTGAATAGTCAGCGTAGTAGCACCATATGCATAGTAATGAGTGCACGCCGCAACCACAGACACGTGCATAGTGTACGTGAGCGAGCCCAAGTAGGATGCGTCCGGAGGCGTGGCTAAGCCGGCAGGCGATGAGCAACCTAAAGTGCTGACTGCCACAGTCCGCCCATAATAGTAATGTCACCAGCCAGGGCCCGTGCAGAATGAAACGCACGCAGAGTATGCAACATAGTACCCGGCCCAACAAAAGGAGAAGCAAACACAACCCACGAAGCCCTAAGTGTACCCGTCCAAGGAACAAAGGATACACGTAACACCGTGTTCGTCCTGCAATGCACCGTCAGTGGGCATACCCAGAGAAGGTGTACCGCAGCATGTCAGCGCGCCGCACCGACATAGGAGTAGCGACTAAGGTTACCACCTTTCCCACTTTGCGAGGGGCAGTCCCTCTATGGGCAGTTGTGTCCCGATAAAAAATATTAAAAACGGCAAATGTGCTAAGATTGTAGGACATAATTATATCCCGTATTTTATGTAATGGTCGCATAAAATAGTTATTTCCGCAACTAAAATACCTAAATGTCACAAGAAACAGAATAAGCAACCAAACTGCTACAAGAATAAGCTTTTATCTAGGCAAACAAGTTAAGTTCTATGCTATGTACTGACCGTGGGTATGTGTCGGCCTGTAGAATCTGATGTGAGTCCCGAAAATGTCCCACCTTGGCTATTGGAAAAGGTGGCAACCCTAGTAGCGACATGGGCATGGTCACCAGGGTTACCAGCTGTCCCACATTGCTATGGACAGTCCCTCATTTGACAGTTGTGTCCCGCCAAATATCGAAAATGGCAAATGACCTGAGATTTCCGGGCAAAAATATTCCCTCAATATACCTGTAATAGTAGCATAAAACATATATTTTGTATATGGAACACATACATGGCATAAGAAACCGAATAAGGAACCCAAATGCTACGAGAATAAGCATATATTATGGCAAAAATGTGAAGTTCTGTCATCTCTACTTGCTGTGGGTATGTGTTGTCCTGCAAAATCCGATGTTTCCACAAAAGATGTCCCACTATGGGCATTGGAAAAGGTGGCAACCATAATGGTCACAAGCAGTAGTGAGAGTACACAGCCGGGTAGCCGTGTCGACATAACAACAGGAAGGAACCAAGATACCCTAAACACAGGCAAACATGTGCATAGCAACATGTCCCACACCCAGCAACGTGTTTGTCGCATACACAGGACGGCGTATGTCTAAGCGTAATATCCAGAAGCAGAACCCATGCATGCAAATGTAATACACAATAGCCCCATTGTAGCATGTAAGTCCCACCCATGTACGCCTGTGCACCCAAACCAGCTAGCAGCCTTGTGCAGCTACACACCTACACACAATGGGCATACCTGAAATGTGGTAAGAAGTATTGTTTTAGGCAGTGCCACGCGGGCAAATATGTACCCCACATGTCACCAAACCACCTCAGGTACAGATATGGAAATGGATGCATGTGAATGTGTCTGCAGAATGTGTACATCCCGCATGTGGTATGTACCCGTCCAAACCCTATAGGTTTGCACACGCCACGGTGCACATAACTGTACACATGTGGACAAGTTGGGATGTTGAACCACCGCACCGATGATTAGCTATGCAGACAAGTCAAACACATATAGCGGAACATGTGCCTACCAAACAGGACGTCCTAACAGGGTGCCACAGGCACAGAAGGGGAAGGTGGGACATCACATGTGGAGAGTAGCATTGCTGGATGGCCAAACACCCACGGTGAAGGTAAAGGACGGAACAACATGCATATGGCCGGATGGATGTTATTAGAAAAATATATATAGAAACACATATGAAGTGCCAGTTTAGAAGCAAAATACTATATAATGCATTGAATTGTACTGTACAATATGGCAGTAGAAATGATCATGCATGTAATTGGTGAAGCTTAGCTGCAGTGTGATCGAACTCTGACCCTGGCAGTAACCAGTTCAGCAGGCTTATGTCTCTCAGCATTAATTATCTGCTGGGTTACAGAAAAATAAATGTATGTACATGTATAACATCCTCCCTTCCACTGAGGAGAATGGCCTTGTGAGCTCTATCGAAGATAGAGTACAACTCCTTACCAGAGAGACAAAGGAACGTATTAAGAAATGAACTGACTATTGTATTGGAACAGTCCAGGGTCCTTGAAACAGCAACAATTACAGAAGGACACTGTAATTGACCAGGTGCCTTGCAAGGCTGTGTTATTCTCATGGGAAAACATTTTAAAAGCATGACCTCAGCACCCTTGTACGAATAGAATATTGCGGACCATAGTGATGGAAATGCCCTGTGACTGACCACGTCAGTAAGGTGGGCAAAAGATGATTGTAAACACCATATAAAGAAATTGCTTACTGTATAGAGTCAGACAAAACTCTCATACTTGGACTGTATAGTTTTTTGCCTGCCTGTATACACTACTAAAACGTTGTGAACCCGAGCTTCCTGTGTTATTGACTGTCACTTAGAAAAGCCTACTGATTTCAACAGTCTGGTTTTAACAACTTATTTGACATTGTGGTCCTTCTTAGCCAGAATTCCCTTGGTAAGCTACAGGTCAGAGTGCATGGGTGGTTAGACATCTGCGCAGGAGAATTTGCCTAAATGGTTCTTCTTGAGTGAAAAGACCTCCAACTGAATTGTTGTGTGTAAAGAGGCTGTCCACTGTCTGATCTGTGGCTGAAAAGCAGAAAACTGGATCCCAAGAAGAAAACGTGCAGTCATAAACAGGAGGCTCAGGTAAGGAGAGTTTGCCTCTTTGTCTCTATTGTAGATCATGGACCAGGCTACATTGTGTTTCTGTTAACAGTTGTGATAGCAGGTCGAAGACCAATCCAAGTAGTTTTAAATTTGGACATAGATCAGGGGAACACAGAGTAGAGTAAATAGTCATTGTAGACACTACAGTGGATACAGGGAAGGAGATATCACGTGGTACGAGAGAAGGGTTACGTAACAGTAGTGTAGAAGACATGGGAGATTAGTGCACTAAGAGATCGTGAGATCCGCGTTTGACGGGTGATGTGAAGTATATGCAATTGCAGAGAGCACATAATGTGAGATATTCTGCAAAATGGGGTAATAAATATGACATTGATGGTATATTAGACAAAATATCGTTAGTGAAACATTGGAATCACTTAAAATGTGACGCAGATGTTCTAGGGTAACCACCTGTCCCACTTTGCGAGGGACAGTCCCTCTTTGGCCAGTTGTGTCCTGCAAACAAACTGAACAAATGGCAAATGTCCTGATATCTTAGGACAAAAATATTTCCTATATCTTCTTTAATGGTAGCATAAAACAGTTATTTTGTATCTGAAACACCAAAATATCATAATAAACAGAATAAGCAACTCAAATGCTACAAGAATAGGTTGCTATTCTGGCAAAAAGTGAATTGCTGTCCTTTGTACTGGCCGTGGGTATGTTTTGCCCTGCAAAATCCCACGTTCCTAACACTAATGTCCCACTTTGTGCATTTGAAAAGGTGGCAACCCTAAGATGTGCAGGCTAAAAAACAGCGACAATTGGGTATCCCTCAAGCACATAGGTGGATTGAGGTAGTGAACCGAAGGGAACAGAACACTAAAATGCGAAAGCATCATACGTAGACAAAGAAGATAATAATACAGTAGTAGCGACAGCCCCCCCCCCTCTACCACCTCCGATACTACATCCAGGATATGAAGCGGGAGGGCAGGCTAGTCCCCCCCACGTTATCCTGTGGCAACAGAGGTATCACAATGACCAAATGTAAGAGAAGCTATTGAAACCACATCCCGAACTCGTAAAATACCTAGGGACACTCAAGTAAGAAGAGAGTCACTAGAACAGAGTGAGGATATCTGTCAATTAATTGAAGTACCGAACCCTCATGCAGGACAGGAAGGCCAGGACTCAACTCCCTTAGTGTATAGACCGTGGACACCAGAAGATATCTGGAAAGTCACAGAGGGAATTCCCCATCTACAAAGTAATCACTATTCACCATGCAATACCCCTGTATCTTCTGATAGAAAAGCAAAGGGGGAATGGCGGATGGTACAGGATTTACAAGCTCTAAATCATGTAATAATACCTAGGGTACCGATGGTGCCAGACCCACACACTATATTGAATGCTATGAACCCGCCACAGAAGTATCTTACCGTGGTACATATAAGCTATGCTTCCTTTTCAATACCTATACATCCAGATAGTCCGTATTGTTTTGCATTTACATTCAGGGTAACAGATACAGCCATACCCGGCTATCGCAGGGATACTGTGAAAGTCCAACGATATTCGCACAGGAGATGGCTAGCAATATTCCGGTGTTTACTCCACCCGGGGCCAGTCAAGTTCTACTTTATGTGGATGATATTCTGCTTGCGGCCCCTACCCAGCAGCAATGTAGGGAAGATACATTAGCATTATTGAAATATTCAGCAGAACAGGGACATAAATTAAGCAAGCATAAATTGCAACTACGGAGAATACAGGTCAAGTACCTGGGATATGTGGTATCCAAGGAGGGTAGAACATTAGATGACGATAGGAAGGCAGCAATTTCACAAGCACCCAAGCCAACTACCAAGAAGGGAATGATGTCCTTCTTGGGCCGACTAACTTTTGTCGAAGCTGGTTACCAAACAATGCTTTGGAATCTGCTCTATTGTCTGCTTTAATCTTTAATACACCTATGGCAGCACAAGATATACTACACTGGAGTCCAGTAGCAGAAACAGCTTTCTGCAGACTAAAACGATTGATAGCTTCAACATCTGTTTTAGGTCTCGAATAATCATAACAGATGTTTTCAGACTGTAGATTGTAAGCAGGGATATATGACGTCAGTCTTGACGCAACAGCATGGAAGTAAGCAACGCCCCATAGCTTACTACTCATCGCAGTTGGACACAGTGGCACGGTCAGTGCCACATTGTGTACAGGCAGTTGTTGCAGCACCCATGGCAGTACAGGCCTCGGCATCAATGTTATTATTCCACCCTCTCACTGTGAGAGTGTCTCATGCAGTTGCGATCATTTTGCTGCAAGAGAAAATAGCATTCCTGACCCGTGCTAGACATCTTTCTTGTTTGACCATACCCCTGAGTTAACCTCATATGGTGATTGAACGTTGTACAACATTAAACCTATCAACGTCACATCCGACACCTGTGTATGGCACACCACACAGTTGCCTTGGCACACCACACAGTTGCCTACAGGAAATGGAGCAAATAACTCTACACAGACAGGATATCACTGATATACCCTTAGATGATGCAGAGGTGACAGTTTATGTGTACGGATCATGTAGAAAGAGTCCTACAGGAAAGAATCAAGTAGGTTATGCAGTAGTTATTGATAATGAGATTGTAGAAGCCCAACCCCTGCAGCATAACGTGTCTGCTCAAGCAGCAGAATTGATAGCTTTAACACGTGCTTGCACTCTAGCGAAAAACAGATGTGTGGACATTCATACCGATAGTCAGTATGTTGTCTCTACAGTGCATGTTTATGTGCAGCAGTGGAAGAATAGGGGAATGATAACATCCACCGGTAAACCGATTAATCATGCGCAATTGATCTTGAATGCATTAGATTCCATTCAGTTACCCACTAAAGTAGCTAATTGTAAATGTGCAGCTCATACAAAGCAACAGGATAACATTAGGAAAGGTAAGGCACGAGCTGATGCAACTGCAAAACAAGCAGCCTCACAGTCGGAAAGTGTCTTTTTGAATGAGGAATGACAATCCTCAGACATTCTAGATGTAGAAATGTTAGAAACAATGCAAACATCAACTACGAAAGCAGAAAAGCAGATGTGGGTATGACGAGGAGCAATCCTTGAAGACGGACTGTACATATCTACAGTGAGAAAGCCAATATTAACGTCTAATGTATTCAGATATGCGGCTTTGTTGAGCCATGGGTAGAGCCATGTCTCAACAGGGGGGATGGTACAGTTGGTTAACAGAATATTCCTAACATATGGAATTAGGAACCACATACAAACATCATGAGCAGCGTGTCATATTTGCAGTAAACATCATGCACAGGGAGCATTTCAACCGAAGGGAGTGGGTTTCCCTACACCACCATAACCGTTCCATACAATTTGTATGGAGTTTATACAGCTGAATAAATGTGAAGGGAAGAAATACTGTTTAGTGATTATAGATATATTATCAAAATGGGTAGAAGCATACCCAACCAGGAATCCGGATGCAGCAACAGTGGCAAAGGTCCCAGTAAAATAAAGTATCCCTAGATCTGGCATACTATAAAGAAGCTACAGTGACAATAGAACACATTTTGTGAACCAGACAATCCAGCAACCTGGGGGATTAATTGGGATTTCCATGAATAATCATTGCATGTACAACCCACAGTCAGCATGACTGGTGGCGAGGTACAATGGGATCCCGAGAAATAAGTTGAGGAGGTTGACGGGTGA
The DNA here is from genome assembly GCF_019279795.1 of Protopterus annectens. Lineage (NCBI taxonomy): Eukaryota > Metazoa > Chordata > Ceratodontiformes > Protopteridae > Protopterus > Protopterus annectens. The sequence continues at coordinate 1,001,749,711 of NC_056730.1, read as the reverse complement.
CACCCAGACGAGTTGCATTTGCTGTCTACCTCTAGCATTGCTGAGCATGACAACAGTTCCAAATGTAAAGTGTTTGACCCCCTTCGAAGTAGTATTTGGAATGGCATATTATGTGCCACAGTGGAAAGCTGTCATGCCTGCAGAGCTGGAGGTCGATGGCTCATTAGCAAGTTACATGAGAGGATTGTTAACCAATAACACTGTTTTGCAGTTAAACTCTTTTACAGATAAAGAGCAAGCGAAGCCGGACGCATAGCTGACTCCAGTATCCTGGGTGTGTTTCACTGTTATCCAAAAAAGTAACTTGCCGAGTCCAACGTGGGAAGGTCCGTACCAGGTACTGTTGGCAACGCCTACTGCAGTAAAGTTTGCGGAAAGGTCGTCCTGGGTTCACCTCACCTTTTTCAAACCGGTAAAGGATATCAAGTCTGATTTACATGTTGTAGCCGATATACCATAGAGACAGAATCACCCGGGCCAGAGTGTATAACAATACAAAGCAACCCCAAAGACATTTGGTTTACTGTCCTACTGATCATACACCTATTAACCATGTTTGTGGTGACTTTACATTTGCTGGGACCTTACCTGCATATAACTACACAGATACAAATTGTGATACGTGATGAACTGGCCACAGAGTGGCATCCAAACTTCAACACATACCTAGGCATGACACGTGTGCATGTACAGACTATGAACATTTCAAATTGCTGTGTTTGTACTGCCATACCTACATCATATGGAGGACTTCCGATGTATGTTGTCCCCTTGGGGATAGATTGAGACTTGTGAATATTTACACTTTGATACAGGTTCTGTGAGATCACAGGAGAAAGTGGCACTGTACTTACCTGTTACACAAAAAGGAATTGTTTGTTTTCATAAACATGATACAGTCCAAGTTGGTGGGAGTAATTGTAACATAACTGTGTCTTACAAATGTCATATAACAGCCAAAGATCACAGTACTAGTTGTAGCACCATTCATGATTTGTATTTAAGCTTCATGAGAACAATGTGGAAAGATGTGCAGAAACATCCGGAATTGTATAAACAGTCCTCTGTTATAGACAGGAAAATGTTACATGCAGAGTTAACCCGCATCAGTAGTAAAGTAGAATATTGTTATTTTGTTTGTGGGAAAAAAGCATATCAATGGTTACCTGAGAATTGGTCCGGCAGTTGTTTTTTGGGTTATCTGGCTCCAGTCATATGACATACTGCACAATTGCCTCTGGGTACGAAACGAACTGTAAGACATATAGCTCGAAGAACTGGGAACACAGTCGAGAAACCTACTAATCCAGTGGGTGAAATGAAAGCTGTTCTGAAAAATCACTCTTCTGCAAGAGATAAAGGAATATTGACTCATATGGACTTGAGTGGCAGTGTTATATCCTGTGCTGGAACAATCCCAGCTTGTGGAGTAGTGAAATCAATCAGGGAACAGTGGAAGTTGTCAAAACCTGTCGGAGGAATGAGCAATGCGACTTTTCGCTCTTGAACTTGTGACTGATGAACTGAATGCAATGAGAACTGTTGTGTCACAAAATCTAATGGCTCACGACTGCACCCTGGCGGCGAGAAGTGGTACGTGCGCGCTTATCAAAGAAGACCGCTGTGTCTAAGTACCACAGAATAAGCACGATATCAACGCCCACCTAGAGGTAATACAGCAGGTATCAGCTATGGCGGAACCAGGCCCAAACCCACTGATGAACTATTTCCAGAAACCATTTGGTGGATGGGGTTCACTCATACTGAATATCTTGATTGCCATTTGTGTTGTTCTGCTCATATTGGGAGCATGTGTCTGTTGCGGGATACTTTGTATGAAAGTATTAGTCAGGGACTCTGTCAACGTATCTGTAACCGAGACTATGTATCAAGACCTGTAGTGGTATTTGTTAATACCAAATGAAATCCTTTCTGAAATGTACAACAAATGACTTGCCTAGTTAAACGTTACAGAGATGAAGAGGCTAGGGAATGAAATAATGTTGTATATGTTTCTGGATAGAATAGAAGCAATCAAAGGAGGGAGAATGTTAGAAGAATATATATTTAAACATATATATGACGTGCTAGTTTAGAAGCAAATAGTGTATAATGCATATTATTCTATTTTACAATATGGCAGTAGAACTTATCATGCATGTAATTGCCTGTAGTGTAGCTGCAGTGTGATCGAACCCTGACCCTGGCAGTAACCAGTGCAGCAGGCGTATGTCATTCAGCATTAGTCATCTGCTGGGTTAGAGAATAATAAATGTATGTACAGGTATATCTTTCATCCTTCCACTGAGGAGGATGGCCTTGTGAGCTCTATCTAAGACAGAGTACAGCTGCTCACCAGAGAGACAAAGGAACCTAGTAGGAAATGAACTGATGATCGATCTGAACAGGCTTGGAACCTTGACAGAGCAGAATTTACAGAAGGACATTCTAATTGACTATGTGGCTCGCAAGGCTGTGCTATTCTCATGGGAAAACATTTAATAAGCATTACCTTAGCACTGTTGTAGGAATACAATATTGTGGACTATAGTGATGTAAATGCCCTGTGACTGACCACATCATTAAGGTGGGCAAAAGATGATTGTAAACACAATACTCATACAGCTGTTTCTTGTATAGAGTCAGACAAAACTCTATACTTGTACTGCATAGTTATTTGCCTCCTGGTGCACACTATTAAAACGTTGTGAATCTGAGCTTCCTGTGTTATTGACTGTCATTTTGAAAAGACTAATGAGTGTTACAGTTTGATTTAAACAATGTAATTGACAGATGTGTATGTTCTAGCATGGGAATAGGTCAAGCCAACCACCACAATCACCATGTGTACCACATACAAACAGCCAGTAACACGCAGTAGTAGTGCATGAAGGCATACACGACTGTGGGAATAGCACAGGACATATGGCACGTGCCAAGTGCAGATGCATGACACAAAACCCCAGGATGGGGCTCCCTGCAAAGAGGAACATGTGCCAACCACACCTCCCACAGATGTACCGGCAATAAAAACACATGCCAAACACACAGAAACACTACCGTCCAACCCACGACTGCAACGGAAACTGGTTAAACACCACCATGAAGCATGCACAAACAGGGACATGTGTAATTGTTGCCTTAATACCCCCCCATAGGCCAAAGAAGAATAGAATGGACATATGCATGTAATGTTGTGAAGGATGTGTGGTAGTCCTCAGTATCACAGTGTTAGGGACACAGATACACTGTAATCAACCGTGACGTATGTGCACTGTAGACAGCATACCTGCAAGTAATACAGAGGACAATCACGTGCCACAGAAATATACACATGAGAAAGAGGATAGGGGATAGACAAGTGTAAATGGGACAAACTATGAATATAGGTTCATAGGTCCATAGGTACAGGGTAGGCCATCGACCCAAGTTCAGCCATAACCCTACACCATAGTTAGGATTCCTTTGCCAACCTTCTGGGCCGGAGATAAAATACTTATGATATTGATGTACCTCTGTCAAGCAGTGATAATGATGTAATCCCTGGCCTATATCTGCAATCCCCCATCCAATGGACAACATACCCCCGAACAAGGCTAGCAAGGATCTCTGTCTCACATGTACTGTGATGTAGATCCACAGCATTGTGAGTGTCCGGGTGACGTATGTGTCACTCCAACACATCCCATTAATGACCATGACAAGGTTCATGTCACCTGCCCTTGTGGTTCTGAGGGATGCAGATACAGTAGGTGAAGCATAGACATGACATATGGGTTGACATGGCCTCGTATGTCAGGCACAGGTCAACACTGAACAACAGGTATGTGACCGAATGGGGCAGGGGTCCTACAAGTGGGGCAGCATTACACAAATCCATGACACCCTGCATCTGTATGACAATTAACCTATGAGGCCTTCCCAGCTGCTGTAGGTGTTGGGTGAGATACCCTCCGAATGGGGCAATGTAGTCAATCATAGGTGTAACATGTAATGAGTACAAGGATACAATGACCTACCCTGATGTAGATGTGAATCCCTGCACAAACAGGTGGGCAATGTAGAAGTCCCACCGAACCACGATAGCAACGTGTGTTGAACGAATGGTGACCGACAACCTCTGTCCCCTGATCCCTGGTAATCACCCCTGGCTCAGTGGACTGCCACCCATATGCTGGACAGGGGTGACCTAGTACTCCTCGACAGGTATGATGTTGCATTACTTTGCATTTAGCTGTGGGACATGTCCCTGACAGCAGATATGCATATGTGGGAGGCCCCTTTGAAGGATATCTGTGTCAGATGTCCGTCCCACTATGGCACCTGTTTCACAGTCATCTACAAACAATGTTGCCCATAACACCCCTGTGTGTGCCTGTACTGTGGAAATGTAGATGTATGAGAGGAGTGGACCCAGGGAAGGGCCCCATGGGACACCACCTGCGACAGGCAGTAGGTCTGACATGCTGCCAGCAACTATGACCGCGTGGGCTGTGTCACATAGCCAGTTTACAACCCATCCTGTGATGTACGTGTTCACATCCCAGCCAATGGGTTTATCAACGATACCTGAGGGGGGTAATGTGTTGAAGGCCTTTGCCAGGTCGAGGTAGGCTGTATGGACTGCAAGACCCCCATCAATGGTCTCGGTGACTGTCCCGAAAATGTCAACCATGCTTTAAAGGCATGAACCGCCCCTGAACAAGCCAAACCGTGTTGGATGCAAAGTATGCAGGTCCCCTATGCCTTCATCTACGAGACGCAGTATGATCCCTCCCCATGTCTTTGCAGATAGGTCTCCTCATGGTAATGGGACAGTAATAACCAGGGTCAGTGGAGGCATTGGCCCTGTGACGTGGGACTACAGTCGCCGTGCAACACAACCTGGGTACGTTACCTGAGGTGAGGCTACAAAGAAACAGCTGTCCTAACTGTGGGTCTAATTCCTCAATGAGATAGTGGAGTACACAGTCGGGTCACCAGCTGGTCTCATGGATGCTATGTTCACTACCCTGGAGAGGGCATGTCCCACCCATGTGTCACAGAACATTTGGGGACCACAAACCGCTGGTACAGACATCTCTTCATGTGGGGGGGAGGGTGTGGAGATGTCCTCACCGAACTTGTCAGCCCGTATTTTGGCAATGTGTGTATGCTGAGTAAACTCCACATCATCGTGAACCCAGTCAGAGCATATGTGGGAGTGACCTCCCAGGTGTCGAGCATAGCAAATGAAGGCTGTACAATTGTCAGCCAGGTCCATGTAGGTATATCTGTGGAACGTGCCCTGGACCATGTCATGACAGCATGTAGCTGTACACATATAATGACCAAGGGTGTCATACCTCACAAGGTGTCTGCTCCGCCTTGTAGTAGCCACCTCCTCTCATTGTACAGCTTGTGTATGGCTGGGGTATACCACACTGGATGCTTGGCATTGGTACAATGAACCACAGTTGGGTAAGGGAGTTCCTGATCCATGCAGTCCTGTAGGTACCGGTAGATGGCATATGTGAGTGATGCAGTGGCTGCAGTACTGTCGACCACTGGCTCAGGGTCCTTAAAGGAGACCACAGTAGTGTTCAGAATTGTGAATTCTGCCTCTGAGCAAGCAATGTGTATGGTAACCGGCAACACTCACAGCAACGGATGCCAATAGCAGAAGCCATTGTCCAAATAACATAGATTAACTTCGGCATGACAATATGTATTATCATATATGTATTGACACGTGTCTGCTAATTACACTTGCAAATGGCCGGAAAGACCGGGCTAAAGTTCCCGTGATTTACCTAGTCTGGATGTGTTGTTCCGACAATAAAGTGGCGATACTTCCCAACCGGGACCTCTGGGGATTAATTAAAGCGGTTGTTAACCTGCAACATTGGATGTACACCATTGGGTTCTGGTCTCGGAAAACATGGTTTCCGTAGCACTACACACTATGGGTAGTCAAGCAGACATCCGCGATTGGTGAACACACAGCAGCAGTCAAACCCACTGGCCACAAGGACACAGTCCGACAAGCTCTACACTTTACATATGCACAGTGGTGTCCATTGTAGGACCCAAAAATTTTACTTTATGGAATGCCTGCCAGCTTCCATCATCACCCACGTGAACACATTGTCGTGACCACGTCACACCTACACATATGCATCGCAAGCGTGTTCAATGTTGATGATAGCTGTCCATGAAATGCAGCACATATGCACAGAAATACCCAGGGTACCGAGTCCATAGAAGTGCGTCCACATCACAGTCCCGCACACATGAAGGATGTGTAATGGGTAGTGTCGACTGTTGCAGTCAAGGGATCCTGGGTATGTAGAAACTGGGCTCGGTGTTGTTTTGCAGGTAATCCTTTGTCCCGCCCCGTGGGAGGGATGTGTGCGGAGCACCTGCCTTACTCCCCAATAATAATGCAAAGCATCCACCGGAGAATGCTAAATGCAGGTGTGAAATGTGTACAGCCCTATACCAGTGTCCAGTAGGCAATTCTCATGGATGGACAAGCGTATGGCCAAGATGGCACCCACAACTGCAAACCCGGGGGAATTACACAGCCGCGGTAAGGCATAACACAGGAAATATACATAGGGACTACAGTTGACATTCCCCATACAAAGTTGGACCGCCGTGCCAACACCGGCGTACACAGCACTCAATCTGCCAGCAAGAAAATGGGGAGCACTCGCTACCATACAGCGGAACAGATGGGCGACCTGTGGAACACATACTAATGGCACATCCACAACGTCAACTAGGATATGTAAACTATGGCGTTCCCACCTATGAAGACAACGTGCTTCAATGAATACATAGGGGATCAACATGTTCCGGTGGTGTTATGTTGAAAATACAGTGACGGATATGTCCTATTGGGACGTCTGAGGTTTATTTGAAGCAGTTGCTAACCTGCATCTTTGGATGTATACCATTTGTTCACAGTACTAAATCACCTGGTTACGTAGCACCACGTAGAATGGGTAGTCAAACAGACATCCGCGATTGGGGAACATACAGCAGCAGTGAAAGCACTGGCCAGTTGGACACAGTCCAGCAACATCTAACTTTACATATGCACATTGGTGTCCATTGAAGGAACCCACAATACATTCTCACAGAACCCACTCCAGCCGTGTCTGAACAACAGACGATGATATAGCCGTGACTATGGCACAGTTAGACATATGCACCACCAGCGTGTTTAAGGTTGCTGACAAGTGTCCATGAAATGCAGGACATATGAACAGAAATACCCAGATCGACGTGTCCATACATGTGCGTCCACATCCCAGTCCCGCACGCATGAAGGATGTGTAATGGGTACTGTCGAGGGTTGCAGCCATGGGATTTTGGGTATGCAGAAATGGGGCTCTGTGTTGTCTGGCAGATAATCCATTGTCCCGCCCCGTGGGAGGGATGTGGGCGTAGTACCTGCCTTACTCCCTACTGATAATGCAAAGCATCCACCGGAGAATGCTAAATGCAGGCGTGAAATGTGTACAGCACTATACCAGTGTCCAGTAGGCAATTCACATGGATGGACAAGCGTATGAACAAGATGGCACCCATAACTGCAAACCCGGTGGAATTACACTGCGCGGTAAGGCATTACACAGGTAATACACATAGGGACTACACTTGACATTCCCCATACAAATAACACAGAGAACCAGATGAGAAAGTCCAAAGCAAAAATGAGGTACTGTAGAAATGGTTGGTGACCACTCAGAGCCCACCAGGAATTAAATGCAGTCACCATAGTTTATTGAAGCGCTTTTAGGTCTGCTTCATAAGCAGACTTCTTCATAATACAAAAACAATTTGGGC